>NC_133527.1:186974806-187277836 GCF_048544455.1 Silene latifolia | reverse complement strand
TTAATCTCATATCCTCTAAGACGCTTCATGTTCAGGTTTTGAGTACCGATCTGTGTACGAAAGTAGCAAAAATTCAGAAATTTCCAATCTGAATGACCCCGCTGATCATCAGTCTTTCATTTAATAATTAAACAATCTGGACACAAAAGACTGAGCTCAGTCGAAGCTTGTTAAGCTCAAATGATTTTAGTATGCAAACGAAGACATCAGAATAGAAGTTAGAGCAGCAACCAGAATAGTACAACAAAATTTCTGACTTGAGACTCGTATATCACACACTCAAAAGCATATCAAAGGCTGACCTTTTTGCGTTCTTGGCGAACATTTTTCCTCTTACTTTGCTTCATATCCATCAAGAAGTCATCAAAACTGGAAAACAAAAATACAAAATACAGGAATATGCATAATCTAAAGATCAAGTAGAGGAAAATGCACTTCAATTCCATCGTATTATTGATAGTATAAATAGGTAACAGCGATTACTTTTTGTAATTCCTATTTTTCCAGTGGTACTGCATGCCTATTCTCTGGAGGAAACCCTTCTCTTTCATTCCACGCCACTCGCTTTCAATTGGAAATGTAACATGCAGTGACGACACCTGGAGCTGCACAAGACATATAAACCAACTTATTGTCCCTGTATCACACTGCAACTAATGTCTTCAATGCTCTGAGTGAGTGATTTAAGGAAAAAGATGAAAGGAGACACGAGAAGTACGACCCCTACTATCAAATGATTGCAGTAGCGGTCGCGAATCAGAATAGTGTACTACAATGTAGTGACACTTTCAGTGTCACAGATTACTGTGGAATGCTTAGGGCAAGTTTAAAATTTTGACTTTCTCATCTACAAACCGGCATAAAGCAATTTATACATAGATCAGCTAATTAGGCTGCTGACTGATTAAGAAAGACAGTTGCAGGAGTATAGCAAACTTAAAAAACCAGTACCTTGATTGCCAGATCTTTCAGAGCTGTAACTATGATATCGGAAACCTCGTCTTTGCAGGCCATATTTCGAAGTAAGATTCTTGGACCAGTTACAGGAGTGAAAGGCACACAACTTTGTAACTTCGGATAATACCTTGCCCCATAATTATAATAGGCATTGGCCCATGAATTATCAAAAACGTACTCTCCGTATGAATGACTGCATCCAGTTTAAGTGTACAGGACAATGTAAGGTTACATTTGCCAAAGAACGCACTTGAGACAACTAATTTTCTGTTAAAAGCTATAGAAGTGCACCTTTTGAGATAGAGAGGAACTACACCAATAACATTGTCCATTTCATCTTTTGCTACGATGTGCCTAGGTACCCATCCAGTTTCCTGAAGCAATTTCAGATAGAGAAGCCTAGCGATCAAGGATATATACAAAATGCAAGGGCAGTGCATATATACAATTTGCTAATGTGCAGTTCCAAGAGGTGACTTACTTCTCCACGTCCGTGAAAGAAAATAATGGGATGCAAATAATGGAATACAGTGTGAATTTACCATCGTAGATGCATTCTGATTCGTGAGAGTTGTACACATAGTTGCTTCTTGGCAAACATCCATCCATAACAATGATAAAAACTAGCAATGATAAAAACTACATATGAAGGGTCAGCTTTGATTCTTAGCTTGTGAATTTGAATTCGTTTCATTTATAAGTTGCTCCCACCATCAATGCAAAAAACTAGTAGCAAGGCAAAAGAACATATTCGTGATAAATCGTGATTCAGGCTATCTGCTTATGACTACATATAAAAATTGACATATCGAAGAGGAGCCATGGTCAAACCTTCACAGAGCAATTAGACTCCTCCAAGCTTGAAAGAAAAGCATGAGTCAGAAACGGATTGAACTTATCAGCACCGACGGCATCTAAAGCGCATGCATCCCAAACATCAGATGGAACGTCTGAGATTGATGGAATAACTGTGAGTGAAACCTTCTTAGGCAAAAATGAATTAGCTTCGGGACCCTGTCAACAATAAGAATATGAGACGAGTGAATAAAGCTTGTCTCCCTAAAACTAGTCAAACTTGATGAAACATAATAACGAATATTAATAAAGAAAGACCTCTAAGTCTGACCCTTTCAAAGGAAATTCCCCCAGTGAAAGTATTGTTTCAGGCTGTTGTTCCACAGTCTTCTTAGGTCCCCAAAATATTGCGTTGATCTTGGATTTGTATTTGTAATTCCAAACAATATGTCGATATGGTACTTTCACCTGCATTCATATTAAAGACAGGATAAAACTCCGGTGCAAAACAAAAGCTTAGTCCAGAGATACTCCACGAGATGCCAACTATAGTGAATAACTGAATATCTCTCCTTTTAAAGACAAATTACTTGCCTCAATTCCAACCAGTGGACTCCATTACACAGTGTTCCATCTAAATTACTAATTAAATTAGCACGCATTCAGAATACCCGGATTCACCACGAAATCTATCAACCAAACTCAGTCCTCTATGCATCAACCGAATTCCTAGAAATAAAAACCAAGAGTGCAACCCCACTATCACCCAATTCTACACCTCCAAACCCAAACCCACATGCATTTGTAAACTGTTGAAATATACAATAAACAATGGCGCGACCAGGAAAAGACCGGCTTATCAGTAATAGTTAAGGTCTAACCACTCAATCCACTTACTGGTAAGATAAGACCACATATACTGAATTACTGATGATACAGAACCACACAGAATTCTCAAAATAACAACAAAGACAAAAACTTTGTTTGGGCAACAAAAGAGGGAGGCGAAACCGGGTTATTCTCTAATTCCCTCCTAAAAAAACTTGCCAACCAAACAATGGAAATTGTCCCCGTCCCTTAATCACCCTTCATTTCCCTCCAAAACCCGCCATCCAAACAAGACCAGATAATACCAGAATAATGAAAGCAGAAGAATAAGAGTAGAGTGGAACAGCATACCAGTAAAGATGGGGAATGACCCAGAAATGGAGATGATTGAATAAGGTCAGGTGGGCAGTAGCTGCACACTACTGCCATCTCTCCTACAGTATTACCTGGAATTTAGTTACTGAACTAATCAAGGAACAAACAAATTAGATACAAAAATGTACCTGAGTATTTGATTATCGTCGCATGTGGCAATTTCTATGCCATATGCTTACTTATGACAATTACAATTTACAAGTCAGCCATCAAGATTCAAGATCCATCACATTGCGGGTCGGGTTGGATTTGGTTCCGCGTTTTGTTAAATGAAAAGGATTAGTGTTTAAATTACTCCGTTCCAACACAAAAACTACTAATATTTAACCGTACAGGATAAAACCGTCTTATTTATTAAATTACCCATTTTTCCGTTTGTTTTTTATCCATTTTATTGTTAATCATTACCCAAATTGATTTCACGATTATGTACATCAGTTCGTAGATTATACATTAGACGTAGTACATCTGATTTTGTACTTTCTAAGTTTTATGATAAATTTTTTGAGTTTTATTTAAAAAAATATGAGTTTTTAGTATAAAGTTTTTAAACTCATTCATTTAAACATTAAACAAAAAAATACAACATTGCTCAAAAACTATACTTATAAATTAAATTAATTTTGACTTTTGTCATTAAAATAATATTATAGCACTTATAAATTTTAAATGCTCAAAAAAACTACATATAAACTCAAAAACTAGAAGGATATGAGGTAATACATCCGATGCGTAATCCTTTTTCTCTTATGTACATTGGTTTGCAGTAGAATCTTCCAATATTTTTGCGGGTTTACAAAAACGTTGCAATTTATACTTCTCTTTTTTATCTTACCTTTTTCATCGAAGGTAGGTGGTTGTATCAAAGAGTTGCTTATAAGATTTGCATGAGGCAGTTGTGTACTTATGTCAGTTGATGAGCCATGTAAGATGGTGCTGACACAGTCGATCTTACCATTCCATAACAGCAACAGATTCTTTTGACATGCAGTAAAATTCATTGTCAGCCGTGTTATGTGGTCCTATCAAAACGGACGATTGAGGCAGATGCACTACATACTACTACAAATCTAACACATTAAATTACACAATCATGCAGATTTTGAACCGAGTATCCAACACAAAACTCCTCTAAAATACAGTATACTCCTAAATTGCTTCAACGGACAGTTCCTCTTTACACAGTGAGAGATGCACCATTGTCTGCAGCTGATAGATTGAGTATCAAGGTTGCTGCCCTTGGAGCCCTGCATGCAAGAAAGGAGTTCTATCAATAATCATGTTTGGGGAAGTAATTGGTTGCGCTTCTTTTTATTAGAAAGCAGTTTTCACAATAGGTGATTCGATAACGGGCCTCATTTTGCTATTAACATAGGGGTGGGGCTCTGTACGTCACACTCACACTCCACCTTACCGCCACAAATGGCAAGAGGCTTTGAAGCACTCATGTATTGTTGTTCTTGTAGTTGAACTTTACATAAGTACACAAGGATTTTCAAAGAAATATGAAGACAAGAAAGGGACTACTAGCACTTTCAAATGTTTGTGTACTCCCATAAATTGGGGGAGTCCCATCATGTATGAGCCGGCTTGTGATTGGTGCTTGCCCCAAGGGGCTTGTGGAGTCACGATAGTATATTTTTCATAAAAATAGTCAAGGAGAAAGCACAATACCACTGATCAGGAGTAGGGTAGACACTGGCTGAACTGCCAAAGCACGACTCAAGCATCTCCGTATGTATAACTCCAGGACTAAGAGCGACTATTGCCACACCACCACTCAGCTCCTTAGCTACTGATCTCGTCAAACCTTCAACGGCCCATTTTGATGCACAATATGGAGCAACCTACCAGAAATAGTATAAACGAATTAACCGAGATTTGATTCTGTAAGCTAACACTTGTAGACACGTAGAAAACTATTCCTCTAAATCCCGCAATCTACAAAGACTAAATTCTTCTAGTGTCACGCTCACACAGATATTTGTCCATAGGGGATATAATAAAATCATAGAATTATAAGAATCATCATGAATCATGACTTTCCATTTGCATTTACTTCCTCAAGGGTCACGCTCACACAGATATTTGTCCATAGGGGATATAATAAAATCATAGAATTATAAGAATCATCATGAATCATGACTTTCCATTTGCATTTACTTCCTCAAGGCTAGCATTACACCAAGAAACTCAAATCCTTTAAGCAACTTAGTAGGCCAATGCTAAGTCAATAAGTCACTTTCCTTGAGCCTCCATTTCAGCTTAGGTTGAAAATCATGTCAATCAATGAGTGACAATGACAAATTGAGTTAGTATGTACATTCTTCTGTCAGTAAGAATGGCAGAGAACAAACTGCTAGAGGATAACCAAGCTGAATCTAGCCATACTGATGTACTGCCTCTATTGAGCTTATCCACATTCCATCAAAACTTGATACAAAAATCCCCAAAATCTAATTCACGAAACATCCATCTGGATAGTGTCAAAACATGACGTGGTCATAATAATACATATCCTGCTTCCGGGAAGTCTTTATCAACCACCAATACAACTGTCAAAAATGCTCAGTCCTTAATATTCTGGTTCATTTTAGCCAGCCCATTAAACTTCTTAAGTTTTCTTGTTCCAACAATTCCAAATGGTGCAAATTGTCTCAAGTTTGAAGTTAAATAACTAGAAGAGAAAAAATTATAATGTCCATTTCGACAAATAACTAGGGTAAATATATAGCCACAAATTAACTTTGAGCACAATATGAACATCATAATTCTCTTTACCTGTGCAGCAGCCGATCGACCCCAACCAGATGACATATTAACAA
Source organism: Silene latifolia (assembly GCF_048544455.1). Lineage (NCBI taxonomy): Eukaryota > Viridiplantae > Streptophyta > Magnoliopsida > Caryophyllales > Caryophyllaceae > Silene > Silene latifolia. The sequence goes on along the minus strand of NC_133527.1, from coordinate 187,272,056 downwards.
TCATTCCATGCTTTCTTGCAATCATAAGAGGGATGAAGTGACGGAGCATGTTTGCAATGCCCTTAACATTAGTATCAATGACGTTATCGAAATCTTCTGCTGGAACATCCCAAATAGCGTTGTTTTTGTTAATAGTACCCGCATTATTTACTGCAAGCAAAAACGGTGCTAAGTCTTTTACACACATTGATAGTTTGATAGATTCAGGTGCGAAGAAAGAACATTTCACAGAGAGTATAAAATGATGAGAGCAATTGAGAACATGATACACATTTGCCGCCGTTACTTTTCCTTATGCTACAGAATTTTGTACTGCCTTACATTATATTCAGTCATATAACTCCCTCCAAAAAAATACAGTATTTCAACCATGATAAACAATACTTAAAATATCGCCCATCGGCCATCCTTTAGACCTTTACCAATAAATGTTCATGATGAAAGCATCAAGATGGGGAAAGGGAAACCGCATTAGGCTCAGACTCCACTCATACACTGGCTGGACAGACCCATCTTCAAACCATGATGGTTAGGGACATCCACAAAAAGTAAGCCCTAACACCCCTAAGTACCCTGGTTGACAGTGGAAGCACCCATAACTTAATGATTGAACCCTAGATAAGAAACTAGGGTTTCAATTACCCAAATTTAAAACATACCAGTGGCTAATGGGAGCAAGCTATCATACAATCAAGTTACTACAACATTTTTACACGTTTCTTCCTCCAAAAATTCTACATAAGAGGCATACGATAATTCACAGTTCATCTCAGAGAGATTCTAGTGCATTACCCTCTCCCAGATTCATCGCGTTGAAATTACCAATTTAGATTTAGCATTCAGCCTATGATTAGCTTCTTCTTTGTAAATTCTAATCAAGTAGTGCTGCCCAATATCCTCAAATCATTCACACTCCCTAATTTTCGACACAATGTTCGTCTCTTACACCCTATTTCAAGAGCTATGGTATCCACTTTGCAAACACTTACACATAAACCCTAATTTCTCTACACATAATTTCAACAATTTAAATAATATTCAAACAAATTGAACAAAACATAATTACCAATAACATCCGGAATCCGCTTCTTTTCGACCAAACCCTTAGCCAATTCTTCCACACTCGCATTCAATTTCTACAAAAAAAAAACAATAAACCTCAAACCCTAATTACCAATTCCACAGAATAAGCAGGTAACAAAACATCATATAATATGAATTCTACCATACCACATCGACATTGAAGAGAAGATGAGGAGAATCGGAAGTAGAAGAAGGTGATTGATTGAGATCGGAAAGAAGAGAATCGAGTTTATCTTGAGAACGTCCGCAACCGATAACACGGTGACCTCGTTTCGCCATTTCTAAAGCTAAAGCTCGACCTAAACCTCGGGTTACGCCTGTGATTAGGACTGTTCTTTGGCCTCCTACCGCTGCTGTTGCAGCAGCCATGGCGTTCGTCGCCATTGTCGGCATTTCAGTGGTGTCTGGTGTACACTGCGTTTCTGAGTGCGCTAAATTTGAAGCATTTAGTGAACCGCATAGGTTCGAGTCGTGGACTCGTGGCACGTAGACACAGAGAAGCTTGAGACGGTGTTAAATGAGATTTTGTTTATTTTAATGGGTTTTTCTAAAATGTGTTAAATAGGTACATGTTATAATTAGGGGCGAAGCCACCCAGTATTAAGGGGTGGCGGTCGCTACCCCAAACTTTAAAAAATTGGTTTAGAAGATGGATTTTTGCTACCTCAAATATTGCTGAATAGCTTATAAGAGTAAATATTATCTCATTAAGTGTACAATAGACATTGTGGTTCAATGATAACCTTGTTAGGTCATGCTAATGATACACATTAAATTAGGATTAAAAAGGCAGTTAGGAACTTAGGATGACCTTGGATAAGAAATGGTTGAGCATGGTGACCCAGTATGTGACACCCTCAGATTGGTTAAAACTATAATCCCCTATTTACTAAATGAATAGGTGAAATTCTTATTTTTTTCCACCTAAATTATATTTCCTAAAATAAAGTGTAGTATTTTTAGCATATATTATAGCTATGGTAGGTGATTAATGGCATAATCTTTTAGTAAATCTATAAATATTATTAAAAGGGTAAACCTTAAAAACCACGTAGACAATGTCACCTCGCATTATTAAATGTCACCTTGCATTACCAAAATTTCACGTCATCAATCCTCCATGTAGTATGACGTGTTTCATTAAGAGGGTAATTCATGCTCGTATAATGATCCATTTAAAACGATACACAAATTAAAAAATATTTACATAAAAAATAAATTAGCATAACAAACATTAAATTTTGCCCTTTTTAATTTCTAGATAAATTAAAAACCAATTAAAAATCAAAATTCATACTAAATTTTAAATTCTACGTTTATTCTTAGAATATTTTAAGTAACAAATAAATATCACATAATTCTAATTTTACGTCGTTTATGAAATAATATGTAATTCTAAATATAAGGGCAAATAATATCATATTTAACATTAAACATTGACATTTTAATTTTAAAACTACAGTTGGTTAAACGAAAAATAAAAATTTACATCACTCTAATTTTAAATTATCTATAAAATCTTATTAAAAGGCTAACCTAAAAAATGTGACATGGCAAGTTTAATTGTGACGTGGCAACTTTTAATGTGACATGGCAAAAAAAAGTGACTATAAGTTAAAAAAATTAAGGTATAAACACATAAAAGAAAGAAAAAAATATTGTAAACTATTGATCTACTCTCATAATTTTTGTTATTTATTTACCTTATTTATTTACCTTATTTATTTAACCATTGTTTCCTTTATTTAATTAAATGACCTTTTAACTTTCCTTTCATCATTACTATATATACTTAGTAGTTAAGTACCATATTTTTTATTTTCCTTTCATTCAAAAAATTTGAGAGAATTAGTAATAGAATTTTTCATATATATAACTATTATATTCACCCTAATTTTCCATTTTATTCAAAAACATAGCATCTAAAGTAAATGTAGAAAAGTAAATTAATTGTTTCGTTTTTTATTATTCTTATGTTTTGTATTATTTTTTATTATTTTTTGTGTTTGTATTAATATTGCAGGAGAATGAATTTCCAATTTTATTCAAAATTAAGGTATAAACACAAAAAAGAAAGAAAAAGATATTGTAAACTATTGATCTCCTCTCATAATGTTTGTTATTTATTTAACTTATTTATTTAACCATTATATCCTTTATTTAATGAAATAACCTTTTAACTTTCCTTTCATCATTACTATATATACTCAGTAGTTATGTACCATATTTTTTATTTTCCTTTTATTCATAAAATTTGAGAGAATTAGCAATAAAAAATTTCATATATATTACTATCATATTCACCCTAATTTTCAATTTTATTCAAAAAAATAGCACCTAAAGTATACATAGAAAAGTAAATTAATTATTTCGTTTTTTATTATTCTTATGTTTTGTATTATTTTTTTATTATTTTTTGTGTTTGTATTAATATTGCAGGAGAATGAATTTCCAACTTTATTCAAAAAATTGGTAGGTAAGGTATAGCTAAAGAACTAAATTAATTATTTCGCTTTTTATTTTTATTATGTTTTGAACTAATTAGAATCTTATTAGTTATTTTTTTGTGTTTATATTAATATTGCAGGAGAATGAATTTTCAACTTTATTCAAAAAATTGGTAGGTAAAGTATACATAGAGAACTAAATTAATTGTTTTACTTTTACTTTTTATTATATTTTGAATTAATTAGAATTTTATTAGTTATTTTTTTTGTGTGTTTGTATTAATATTATAGGAGGATGACATACTCACATATCAATAACAATGCACGATATTGGAAATAATGGCTATGGATCTTCTTTATAGATTTTTTCTTTGTTTCGATGACTCTTTTACTTTTGTTGGGTTTTCTTTTTTTTTTTCTATAATGGTGTATTTGAAATATCGAATGGTAGCAAAAATCTTCATAAGTTGTTGACATGTTGTTACATTATTGTCTTTCACTCTTTCCTACACTTTAGTCTCCTTTGTAACACTTATATTCTATTTTTATTTTGTCAAACAGGTTACAAATCAAATTACTTAGCCAAACTGTAAAGTACGATGCACATATGTCAATTTGATCTTATCATAATGTTATAATATGCATAGTAAATATTATGCATGATTAGTAATTAGTTATAAATCGATTCTTATTCTCCAATTCGTTGTTCCAATTCCAATGCTTCCAAGCTTTTAAATCATTTTTTTTTGTTTTCCATCAAATATACTATTTCGTAACTCACAGTATTTTTTGGATAAATATTTTTTTTGGAATGATTTGTTTATATTTTATTTTCTCATGAATTAGGAAAGGCTAATATTTCGTATGAAGTGTAGTAGTATTGTTTTGATTATAATTTTTTATGAATGATCGAATATGAAGAAGCTATGTTTGGAATCGTATATGAATAAATCTCTATTAATTGCGTGATTCCGAGAAATGTGTAATTAGTTTTGCTCATCTTATGGGTTGTTTGGTTGCCATATTTTATGAAAAATGGGGGAATTAGAAGTTCTCAGGAACTTTCAATGCCTACATGATGTAGGAATTGGCTTACTTACTCCCCCCTTGGTCATTGGAAGTTCCCATGGAGTTTAATTCCTACATGAGCAACCAAACACTTTTGTCAAATTCACCTGAATTGGATGCAGGAACTTAATTCCCATGAAATTGAAGTTCCTAGGAAAATTAAATTCCTTGATCAACCAAACGACTCCTTATACTACTAATAGTAATTATTAGAGTTCACCTATAATGTTTTGATCCTTACTTTACTCTCTTACTTTTTGTCCCAAATCTAATCTTATATATATACTACGGAGTATATTATTAGAACACAAAATGTGATATTTTAAATATATGTAGCATTTCCTTGAAATTATTCGAAATAGTTGTTAAAGTTGCTCACATAAAAGTTCACGATCGTTTATTTGCAAGATAAACATAGGGCCAAGTACTTTTTAATGCACCAAAACGACGATAAAAATAATATATCCATTCAAGCAATAAAGAAGCAAGTTGCAATGTTTGTTGGTAAAGAAAACCATTCATATTCTATAATCTTTAAACCGATCAAAGCAATGGTCAAATAATAAAGAGACAATTGAATAATCATTAATTAAAGAGGGAATTGAATAATCATTAATTAAAGTGACAATTGAAGAATCATTAGCAATTCAAACGAGAAAATTGAGAGTCATTGATTTTCTTTCTATAAAATCTCATCCAAATACCAATTCATATTGTCTTATTTGATACCGGGTTGTCCAAACCAACATTACCCGTCCTTACAAAAGTCAGTTTTTTTTGTTCTCTCTGTAATTTAGAGTATTTTATTGGAATTTTGTGTCTCCTTTTTTTTGTTCATGTTTTTATATTTAATAGTCTTAATTGGAGGTGTCAATTCAATTAATTAAATTGATAATTTAATTAATGATGTTATTGTAGGAGGTATGTATATGTTAATGCAATCCTAACATGGATGTGTTTTGAACTTCGCGTAATTATTTGCATACCCAATAAGAAATATTTTTTACGAGACTAGCATAATTATCCATATTGTACGAGTTTTAGGATTTCGACGGGAGTATTTATTTAAATTCGATATCTGTATGTGTACTTATTACTATAAGTGAAGTAATAATAAGGTTATATTTTTGTTGAGAAAGAAAGGATAATGAATGAAAAGTAATCACGCTATATATTTCAAAATTATGAGGTTTTTAACTGTATATGGAGTAGAAAATAAATTTCAATGCAATTTGTTCATATAAGGGCGACTTCTTTTAATATTTTGTTTTATTGCTAGCAACTTGTACTCGTATTTTTAAATCCTTTGAAAACAGGGGACGACAATGGAGCGCAAATTCATGTTCCAATACTTCTATGGCGTCAAGATTGTCCATAAGACCACAAGTACATACCCGAAAGTTCAATTTGACGGACTGTGTCCTCGCTTCAAAACAACCAAGCTATTCACATTTTGGTTTGCCTATCATCCCGAATAAAAAATTTGGAGTGTATTAAACTTTTGTTTTAAAATACCGCTCCCTCAATCGTGTTCATTTATTTACATTTTTTTTAAAATTATTTGTGAGTAGTTTTTTAATTAAAATTAAACAAATGATTGAGAGAGAGGGACTACTCCATATAAGCTATTCACAAATTAAACACTTAAACACGGATAGTTATTAACGATCCCGTGATTTTCACGGGCTCTAAAACTAGTTTGTTATTAATTGAATAAACAGGAGAGAGTTTGATGGGATAGAAAATGTAAAAAATGAGTGAGAAAGTGGAAAAAGTGAGAAATAGCTAGATTGATGACATAGGTCGTGACTTTTTGTTTGAGAGGGTAGAAGTAGATTAAGATTAATAAAGTAGGATTAAGAGGAAAATTATTAGTGACCCGATTAACTCGACCTTATGCTTGGGGATGGTCTTACAAAAATAGAGATGTGTGGTGTGGATTGTGTAGTTGAATGGTGAGATTATGTCTTTTGAAAAACTGTTTCTTACTAAAACTATGCAAGACATGTCATTAATTACCTAGAAAAAAAATGTTGTCACATTGATAAAAATGTACTCCCTCCCAGTCGCTATATTGTTCCATTTGATATGGGCACAATACTTAAGGAAAAGTATTAAAATACGAGTAAAAGAGTTGTGTGGGGTTGGTGATAGCAGAGAGGGATGAATTATTAGTAGTTAAATAAAGAATTGTGGGGCCAAAACATAAAAGAAAGTAATAAAATAGGAGTAAAAGAGTTGTGTGGGGTTTGGTGATAGGAGAGAGAAATGAATAAAATAAGAGTAAAAGTTTCTAAAAATAAAAAGGGGAACATTAGTTGAATAATCCGTTTCGGGAAAGAGGGAACATTATAGTGACTGAGAGGGAGTATGAGAGAAGAAATGTGATCAAGATAATCACCAATTACAATTCGTTCATAGAAAAATACAGCCAAGATGGATAATCATCGATATAAAATTGAATAATGTGTTTTAGTTAATCACAATTAATTATTGTGTCAAATCTCCCTTTTTCCGGTGAGCAATTAACAATTTATCGTCAATTAGGTTTGATTGCACACAATTAAAACTGATCAAGTGTGTGCAGGCCTGTTTGGCCAGCCCCACTTAGCCCGCTATTTAAGCGGGTTTGGTCATAAAAATATTTATAAAAAAACGGGTAACGGACGACAAAAATAGTCAACCTTACCTCATCCCAAGTCTCCAACAAACTGTCATCTAACCACCACCCAACTGCAATCGTCTCATTCAACCCCACGCCAACCAACACCCACAACTGAACCCACACATACCACCATTTGTAAACAAGCACAAGATTAGCAGCAGGAAAATAATGATTGAAAATTTGAACAGCAGTAGCATTCAAAATCTTAGGATGATGTTGGAAATCAACAACCCTAGTTCTACAAATTGGACAGTAATGCCCTTAGTAACCATTGATCAATACATTCTTCATGATAAACATGTTTACATTTTCGTTAAAACCCTAATTATTTCCCTCTTTTCAAATTCGCCCAAACAAATCGCACAACTCTCATTTTCCTGCTGCTATATTGTCGAATTACCGTTTTGGGGATTGGGTTCGTATGGGATTGTGGGCATTGTTTTGAGGGCAAAACGGTTGAGTGGATTGTCTTCTGATAATGGAGTATTTGGGGGATTAGAGTTTTGATTATTGTTGTTGATTTGATTGTTATTGTTGTACAAACGGAGATTTGAGAAGTTTGATATGTGAGATTGAATGCATCTTTGAATGTAATTAAGGGAAATGACAGTGAAAACATTGGCGATGAATACGCCGAATGATGTGCAATCTGGTCTTCCTCTCCAAATCAATGTGTCCATTTCTATTTTGGGATTTTGATTTTGGAAGATGATGATAATGGAGAAGAGGAAGGATTTTGATTGATTTGGGGATGAATGTTCGTCCTTTTCTTTCTTTCTTTTTCTTGAGATATGGGAGTTTCAGCAACAAGGGGGAAGAAGAAATAAAAAAAATTGGATCCACATGTGACCTGTTAGAAAACCGGTTATAACAAGTCAAATAAGGAGTAGGTTTAGTGCAAGTTAAATGACGCAATAGGTAAGATTATTCTACGTTAAACATTAGGATGAATTAATATGAGAAAAGGAGTTTTAAGTTGGATTATTCTCATGAAATAACCCTAATTTTTTCTGCTTGTAACTTGCGTGATAATTTTTTTACACATCCACATATAGTATATTTGTTAGTTGTATGCTCAGTTTGAAATTCATGCCTTAACTTTTATATTTCACAATAATTTAAGTTGTGATCTCTTTTCAAACTAATTAATGATCGGTATGAGTTTCGTTCTTACATACGTTTCTTAATTTCTTAATGGTATGTTGGTGTATATGTTTTATTGATTTAATCAATTTACAAAGTGCGAAGTAATTGTTTTGAAAAATATTATCACGGATATGGTAGATAGTATCCCTAGTATGGCCATAAAATCTTTTAAACCAACACCATATGTTTTAATGTCAAGATTTGAGGCTTTAAGTTGGACTTTAGATTTTAGTTTGAAAACTTGTTGTCTTAACTTCAAAACTTCATTTTGAATTTAGTTTTGATTTCTTAAACTAAATTCCTTGATTCAATTGTTAAGCTTAGATTTTAATTAAAAATATGAGGTTTTTATTTTATTTTTCAATCAATAAAAACCCTAAAAACTAAAAGCTAAGAGATGTAGTAATACATTATTGTCAAAAGCTAATTAGTTCAAATGGGAGAACATATGCAATGCACAAGATATGGGTTCAAATCCCATATTAACTCTAATAAAATTTTCTCATTATATCCAATGATTAGTTAGAGATTCGAAAGAGTGAGATAATTGACAGTGATGATTAGCATTATTATCGTCAATATTTAAGAACTTTCAAGCCGAGATATGGGTATTTTAAGTAAAATATTTGGCGTTAAAGCTTTGAAACGATGTTGTAGACTTGTCGTTTAGGTTTAAGATAGAAACGATTGGTTATTAGCATGAAATGCTCCCAAGTAGATTTTAATTTGAAACCTCAATAGATTTAGAACTTTAGTTTTAAAACTTCGAGATTTATGTTAACTAATTTACGTCTAAACTCGAAAGTCTTAGATTCAGATGATGTGGGAGAGCTATAATTTTCATTGTTTGCAATTTAACTTTAAAACTCATGGATTTAACTTAAAAGCATCAACCCAGAAACGTTACATTTTTAAGGTAAAATCTCCACCTTTTAAGTTGATATCTTAGGATCAAATGATCGAGCTTTAATACTTGAGGTTCAAAATCTGAAGTTTAATACTCGTGATTTCAATCAATCTCGTGCTCATAAACTACCAACCAAACCCGACTATCCTACATCATATTTCCTTGTCTTAGCCTCCAATCAATTCCCTTATACGAGCCCTGGAAACCCACGAACTAGCAGTTATACCGAAACAGAGGAAGACTGTCATCCCCTTCTAAACCGTATGTAAACCCTTCGAAATTCCTCTAAAGATACCTTATATCTTCGACACTTTTGATCTTCTAAGCTCTCCTAACATTCTCACACAACCCCAAGCTTCAATACCCAGAAAAAACCCTAAGAAAATCTCTTGAATATGGCACGAAAAACAGTGATACACATTCTACTTTCGTTCTGTTTCCCGCGCAGATCCTCCTTGTTCACCCTCGATTTTCGTGGCCATTACATCAAAACGACTTCTGTTTGTTTACACTTTCAGAAACTAAGTTTTCCCAGATTCCATAACATCTTATGGATCTAAAATTCGTTGAGAAACGAAAGAAAAAATCGTGTTTGAAAATCGTTATTATCGACTTTGCAAAACCGTGTTCAAGTATTCTACTTTCGTCGACGACGACCCCTCGAGATTAATCTACGATCGATTACGACCCAAGACGGTGTCAACGATTTACTTGTAAGTTGAGGGTGCAATAATACTCATCTCTTTCTCGTGTTTTTCATCTTTTTTAATTCCATTTGTTTATCGTTTTTATTCCCGTTTCATTTATTAATATTAACATTGTTTAGTTTTTTTATGTAATTATTTTTGTCATATGTTTGTTTGATTAATTTTCCTCTTGTTTATATTTCCTAACCATGATTTTTAATGTGTTTTTGTTAATTAGTTTAGATCGTTAGTTTTTAATTCATATTAACATGTGTTTAATAATTAATTATGAACAACTTATGACATGTTACTTTTTAATAATCAATCACGAAATTTTGTTTGCTCTAAATTTTTAAAAAATTGGATAATTTTTTTAATCATCTTAACTACGAGTAACTTTTTTTTACCAAACCATGACGTATGTAAAATAATGTTATTTTGTTGCTCAACAAACTGTTTGCACATGCAACATTTAAATTATTAATGATGATCCTACTAGCCTACTAGGAGCTTCGTGCATCGCACAGAATTTCCAACGAGTAACTATAATAAAAAAAGAATGAAAAAACAATGACAATACCAATAATAATAACTACAGTCGTGGCAAAATACAAATAAACATAACAATAGTTGTGGTAAAATTGTGGTAAATTATGGTAAATACAAATATACCGTGACGATAATAAAGCAGAACCACTGAAGCTCAAAAATATTTCATGGGAGAGAGAAATTAGTTAAACGCTAAAGATTTGATTTATTAACTATTTTACTATGCTCAGATGACAGAACCTGTCGGCGGTACGCCGCCTCTATGCAAAAGTTACAAGTAAACCATCAAAATTAGGCAGCGTAAACTTCAACAAGTAGATTATAAATGAAACAGCGTAACAATAATAAGCATGCCCTGCACTCACCTGACCTAAAACCTCGTGGCTTTTTCAACTACATCTTTGAATTTAGCATCATCAACCCAACTAGACATTGTAAGTAGCAGACATAACAAAAGTTGATGTTTTTGTAACACACTATTATTATGTTTATATATTTTCGACAAATGTGTGATATATTTATTTTTTAAACTAATAAAACAAAAACCAATTCATTTTTTTCCCGCCAAGGCGAAAAGGGTCAATTAGGTGGGATTTGGGTCGACCGGTTTGGGATGGTTTAGTTAGGGTCTCTCATTATTATGTTTATATATTTTCGACAAATGTGTGATATATAAATTATTGACTTGTACTTCCATTCCTTTAAAAGTCCAGTCGCTAGGCATACTAAATTAGCCTTTTCGAGCTCTAACCCTTTGACGTTGGGGAATAAAGGGAATGTTGATATCCTGACAAAAACTTGGTGCTCAACTGTTTTTCAGGTGTTACATCTTACGATTAGTGTGGATTGCTGTTCTCGTCTGGCTCAGGAAATACAATACCCCAAACCCTACAAATTTAGAATTGTGTCATAAATTGGAGTGTACCGTCATTTTTATAGTACTCCAAATATTCCAGAGATATTTCGAAGATTTGGACCAACGACTCTTCCCTGAATGAACAAAGCACCCTTGGCTGAAGTGTTGGAGGTGGCAATCCTGGATGAACCTAGACGTTACAAGTAGAACAATATTAGAAAGCAATAAAAGTAATCAAAATGTAACATATATCCATATTCCATATTCCATATTTACAATTATTTCTAACGATTTATCAATCCCTTTCCCCCTTCTCCTGCTATCACAATAGTTGTGTATGGAGAACACCTTGGAAAAATTTACATGCGAATAAAACACAAACCTGATTCATTTCAGAGACAAACTGAATTAATATCATTAACCCAACTGCTCGGTGTTGTGGAGTTGGCTACATGTTCACAAACAGGGTAAAAATTAGCTGATATACGGAATTGGACAACAAGCTTATCTCTGTGGTTTCTTCATGAAACACTTTAAAATAAGCAAATAACTATAACCAAGCAATAGATAGAGATACAGTTTGGCTCAATCCAACAAAAAAATTAAAACCGGCATTTGATGATCATCAGGGAAAAACCGCTGATTATAACCACAAGGATTAACAGCAGTAATTTGCCAAGCCAGGCATCTCAACAAACAAATACCGAATAATAAAAGCGCCCTGCTTGACATCATCCCACGCATTGAGGCTAACCATAAGAATTTTACAAAAGCACTCACCCGTGCTAACAAGGTCCTGGATTCTTTAACTAAACCTTTGAATTTAGCATCCTCAAACCAACCAGACTTTGTAAGTCGGCACAACACCTGAATCAGTGGCTGGATCACAATATCTGGCAAATCAGGTCCGGCAAAATACTTGACGAGGTAATCCCCTAATATAAAATAGAAGTGGATAAGCTGTAGACACCTCGTTTTTGCACCTCCCGCAAACCACCCGGTGATGATTGGGCCGCATGTTGGATTCGCGGAACGATTTATGACAGTTCGTAAGATTATCGTCAAGTGATTGCTCAAATATTAATGTCGACCTCTTAGTTGTCATCTACGTCCTGATACGGTCGTTTTGGCAGTAATTAGAGTACATTCGGAGTCCGGGTCAAAAACCGTCTCCATTTTCTGATAACTGTTAAATCCCGAGTCGGAATGTTCCGGATATTTCTATTCCATATTTTACAAGTTTTATCTTTTGGCAAATAATATCCCGTAATATTCATATTAAATATTAAGGAAGATCGAATTATTTCCGTCCTACCATAACTCAAACGCGGAAATCTTTCTTCAAATAGAGGAAACCTCCTGGAATAGACGCAGCAGTCTTTGCGCCTCTTCCAAGAGACGCAGTGGCTGCTGCGCCTCTTCCCAGGCCCTTCTCTGCATGTTTCACGTATCTTTTTTATATCTTTCCGAGATTCACTTCCAAAGAGTCTCCGAAACCCTAACTCCGTCACGTGATTAGTATAAATAGGAGCCTTCGCTCCTCATATTTCTCACGCGAGTGTCCGCCCTTCTCTTCTCCCTTTGCATTCTAGACTTCGTTCTTACTAATTGGCGCCTACGTGCTTGAACATTCGACCACGTAAGCTCAGATCCTTCCGGGTACCAGCCTCTCCGTTGCATGACCGACCAATTTGACCAACTACACCAATAATCAACTTAATTAATCAATCGTTTTCCTCTTACGAGGGCACTCTTTTTGCATTCGCGTCGAGCATCACTAATCGATCTTCTTAGTCCTTCTCGTTTCGTCAACATGTAAGTTTGAGGGTGTATAATCCTTGTTTATTTATTGTATTTTATTTATTGTAATCATCATTGTAAGGTTTATGTCGAAAACATCTAATTAAAACCGATTTCTAAAACCGTCTTTAAAGAAACCTTTTTTACGGATTTCAGAAGACTGACAGTCGAGAAAAGACGCAGCAACTGCTGCGCCTCTTCGAAGGAGCGCAGTTCCTGCTGCGCCTCTTCGTGAGGCTGCCACAGTTCCTGCTTCTTTCCTTCTTCTTCGTCCTCTGTAGATTTCGTCTTTCTTATTTATTTTGTTTGTTCTGTAATTTCTTCACAATAGCTTATTAATTCGCATGTATATAATTCATCATTCATTCACATGTTTAATTCATCATTTAAATTCGACCTAAATCCCTAATAATCCATATTTGCGGGTTTTCGTCATTCAATTCAATTCCGGGTTGTAGAGATTCAATTTGTTCGTATTGAGTTTCTAGAATTCGATTATTGATACATTCTAATCTGTCTTTCATCATATATTCGTCATCAATTCATCATATTTAACCTAATTAATTAGATTAGTTTGTTTATAATTCATTAATCATTCATCCATGTAATTAATTCGTTTGCATCCGTCTCATCCATGTTTTACTGTTTTTATGACCCAATCACATGTAAATAACCTGCTAATCACTTTCATCCGAGTAAATATTATCAATCAATCCTTAAAATTATCAATTAACATTAACGGCTCGCAAATACGGCTTCACAACCAGAACTGAGCCAAGAACAGACGCAGCGTCTGCTGCGCCTATTCCAAAAGACGCAGCTCTGCTGCGCCTGTTCCTGGCTGACTTCTGTCCCTGAACTCCGTCTTTGCCTTGACATAATTAATTAGCTTACGTATTAACTAACTATTATCCGTATTATCACCTTCTGTTTTGTTTATCCTTTTATTCTTTTATTCTTTTTTTTATCAAATTATCCGTTTTAAAGGTATTTTCGACATAAATCGCCTAATCCAATGTAATTATTGTAATTCTCATTATTGTAATTTATCGCTATTGTATTTCTTTTATTGCTTGAATGTTTTCACATGTAATTGAGCATTAAATCCTACTTCGACCCAAATTGTGTGCCTAACTAATTGTTCACCGACTTAGTCTAATCTTCACATGTTAGGATTAATCAATGGATGTTGCATTGCATGCATACAACCGACAATATATCAAGTAAGAATAACTTCCCTAATCATTAGTAGAGGCCGCTATCGAGGCGGGCGGGATTAGGTGTTCGATCAAAAGAGCTTCCTAATACGTACCCTCACCCCTTACTCCAGATCTCTGTGAACACCCGTGTTCATTGGCATCCACGAGAGTCATTCTAGACATAGAATGCTAAGGGTAACGATTGCTTAGTGTTCATGTCACTACTTTATGTCTTGACATGACATGAGGTATTCGAACGGTTCCAATTTCCCATAAAAATTGGTGGCGACTCCATACAAAAATGCAAACGCTTGTTTTCGCTTTCTCACCAAGCGCCCCCGTGGGCCCCGTCCATCCACGCTTTGGCGACTCATTGGGAATACACTTACGTGTAGCAAGGGTGAAACTTGAACAAGGTTAGGGAATAATTTGTACAAGACAATTGTCGGTTTTCATAACTCGGTCTTCCTAGACCGTTTATTCGGCCTTCCTAGGCCCAACCCAAACCATTCGACCAATCGTCCCGTCTAAACGGTCCTAATTCTTATTTGGGCCTAAGGATGAATAGCGATTGACGTCATCCATACCATGATACTTACTCTTGTTTGTATCAAGGGCCTTCACTACTTGAGGAAATGGACTAGGAATCGGCCTTACTCTTGTTTGGCACGAGCCTCTCCACAGACTTCGGGTTTGATGGTTCGGTATGGCAACCCACCCTTTAAACCAAAACCCTTTTAAATGCACTCAGCATCCCGTTATAATGCTTGTATAAATGTTTGTAACTTACGTGATCACCATTTTTCAAACAAAACCATGACAATTTTCAAAAAAAAAAAAAAATCAAAAAAATCCTTTTTCAAATAAGAATTTCGAAAAAAGGCCTTCAAATTAGCGCAAAATCCGGTCAAAACTCTGTCCGTTTGTCGTGTCAAAATTCGGGCCACAAGCCCATTTCAAAACCTCACTTCGAGTCCACTCCTACAACTACACTACAGTTGATTAGGACACACATTTTCAAAGACCTTGTCTTTCTTCAAAACTCACTCAACACAAGTGGCACACACCCACTTCACGAGTCAAAACTTTTCCTCTTTTAGCAAGTGTGATAGAATGGTCGATCGTGTTTTGATTCGTCGCCGATCTCTTATCCAGTTTCCAAGATGCCCGGATCAAGTGATGAAACAAATCTCCAGCAAATTCAAGATAGTAATGATCGAATCCTAGCCGCGCTAGCCCAAATGCAAATTACTCAAGAGCAAACCCATGACCGCCTTGAACTTATCGAAGGCCGTATCTTTGATGTAGAGGGAAAGTTGCCTTCCCCTAAAAATGAAGTACTACGTTTTTCCGATGACGAGTCTAAAGATGAGAATCCTATCATAGGAACGACTGCAGCTGAGAAAAGACTCCAATACTTAGAGGAGCAATTGATGTACCTTAAGGGGGATGACATTCATAGGGAAAACAATCGCAAGTATGAAGCCGTCAATTCCAAATTGCCAACTAACTTTAGCATGACGGATATCCCTAAATTCAAGGGACATGAGAACCCTTTGAACCACATCCGTGCCTTCAAGGATTACATGTCTATCAAAGGCATCAAACCCGAGATGTTCTTAAGGATCTTTCCTTCATCTCTTGACACCATCCCGAAGCAATGGTTCTACACTTTAGATCACAAGAAGGTCGTTACTTGGGAAGACGCCGCAATCGAGTTCTCTAAACAATATGCGGATAATGCCGAGATCCAAGTCAACATGCGTACTCTAGAGGTTCTTACCCAAAATGACAAAGAAGGATTCACCGACTTCCTAAGTAGGTGGAGAAGGACTAGTACTCAACTAGTTGAACGCCCGGATGAGGCTACTCTTGTGGAAAAGTTTGTGGATAATCTCAAACCCATATATGCCAATCATTTGAGATACCAAAACATTAAGACTTTCAAGGACTTAACCGTACTAGGGACACGAATTGAAGATGACATCCGTAAAGGACTCTTGTCCAAAACGGTAGGTATAGGATATCAAGGGTCCACAAGTCGTTCATACGGCTCTACTAGCAAGACCGATGAGGTTAACCTTCTCGAGCCATCCAAGAAAACTAGCCCACCAAGGAAGTTCACAAACCTTGGGGATACTTACTCCAACGCCCTAAAAAGGCTAATGAAGCAAGGTAAACTCCAACCCATTGGACCTACTCCCGAACCCGAAAGGAAGTCCAAGTTCTGGGATGAAAATTCATACTATGAATACCATAGGGGCAAAGGGCACGACACAGAAAAATGCTACAAGTTGAAACACGTGCTTCAAGATATGATTGAAGATGGTCGACTCCCAATACCACCAGGAGGTAAACCCAACAACACTCAGAATCCTCTTGGAGTTCTAGTGATTACAAGTGATGAATCTACCTTAGATTGCTCACACCTCATTTCTCCCACCGAAAATGAAATTCATGCGATCGAGAAAGAGGGATTCTACTCTACCATCTCCCCTACCATCTCCGACTTTATCACATGGGCAAGGAGTGTGGACAGACAAGTTTGGGAACTAGAAAGCATGGTAACAATCTTACGCAATCCCAATGCAATACCCGAAGAACATGCGCCATTAATCTTCTCTCAAAATGCCACTATGCAAGAAGTAGTCACCGTGGTTGATAAACTAGTCGATCAAATCATACAACTAGAAAGTGATATCATGAGAATGAGGGAATTAGCTGCAATCAATGGAGTTTGGGCCGATAATGATGAGGACGAATATCTCATCGAAAACTCCGTAGTCAAGGAAATAGTCCAAAATGGTGAAGACCAAGATGTGGATCACCTAACTCGTTCGGGTCGCCCATATCAAAATACTACTCAAAACGGCCCAGCCAACGTCATCACACCAAATGACAACGAAGATGACCCCACTGATCTTTTGCTCAAGCAATTACAGAAGACCAAGGCTGATCTTTCAGTCTGGCAATTAATAGCAAGCTCATTCCCACATCGCCAAGCTTTACTACAAGCTTTGGCCAAGCTAAGTGTAGCCCATAACTCCACCCCTGAAGATGTAGTCAACTTGGTCTTCCAAGAATCACCTAAGCTAAGTAATCCTATTACTTTCTCAGACGAAGACTTGCCACCTTTTGGCGCTAGTCACAACCTTGCTCTATACATCACTGTCATTTGTCTAAAAAAGAATGTGCCAATGACCTTGGTAGATGATGGCTCCGCAGTCAACGTCATACCCCTCAAAACGGCATACAAGCTAGGCATGAAAGAGTCAGATTGGACTCCCACCAATCAAGGTGTACGTGTATATGACGGTACACGACGAAAAGTGGTTGGACTTGCTAGCCTAACCATAGCCACGGGACCAATCGAACGAAAGGTTAACTTCCAAATAGTGGACATCGAAGCTTCATTCAATATACTTCTGGGAAGGCCTTGGATTCACGCTTCCAAAGCGGTAACATCCACCCTTCATCAAAAGATCAAGATCCCACTAAATGGCAAAGTAGTGACGATCACTTCGTCACCCATCAAGGCAATAATCGAGAAACAATCGAACAATCAAGTCCTTGCGGATCCCGTATACGAACTTGGGGGCTTCCAAAGTGGGAACGTCATAGAAAGTGAGTTGGCACCCCTATACTATAATCCCTACTCCAACTTGGTGGTCAACCACATACTCAAGTCTCAGGGATACTTCCCTGGAATGCCTTTGAACCCAATTCGGAAGAATACCTTCGCACCACACAAGAAAGGCAACTCAACAAGGATACCACTTGGACTAGGGTACAAACCTACAAAAGAGGAAGTCCTCGAAATGCTGGCCCAAGTCCAAAACCGCAAGCACGTGGGAGTCCAAATGAGGCCCTATCTCCCTACCTTAAATGGATACTTTGTTCAAGAAGGAAGTTCGGAGCTCTTTCATGGATTCCCCGAACCTTGGCATTATCTTGAGAGGAAGTTAGCCGGAATCGAGATCTTTCACGATTGCTACTTCATTCCTCCAGAAACGGTTCCTACCGTCAAAACCCGTCAAGCACCTTGCTTAGACGAACAAGTTGTTAGCCTATTGTTTGGAGAAGACCGATTCATTAAGGCCGCGCAGGATGAGATCATTACTATGATAATTCAGGACGATCGCTTCAACCCTACCGCGTTGATCACAGAAACCAACACAGAGCAGCAGAAAGGATGGAGAAAGTCGATCAAATGGACCAACAATCAAGGAAGGCTCTTCAAGCTCACCACTGGAGAAGGAGATATGTTCAAAGGAGAACCAGAAGACGACGAGTTCGAGTCGGAGTCGGAGTCTAGAGAAGTCATTAGAGAGTCTACTCCTGTCGTCATCCCCACTCCCTTTGTTTCTCCTAGTTTAGCCTCGAGTAGTCACAGTAGTTCGGGAAATGCCCCAACCACTGTCCCTTTGCCGCCACTGACCATGGATCAGTTGGCTTCTTTGTTTCAACTTTACTCAAATCTTAATATGAATAAATCAGGTTCTGCTTACTCTCTGTGTTCTTTCGAGTGCAATTCTGTTTATGATGATACTGAGGATGACCAAGACCCAGACTTAACCGAAATACCTCCCTACGTAGCCAAAGAAATATTACAGGAAGGGGAAGGGGGACCAGTAATAGAGGACACCGAATCCATCAACGTAGGAACCGAACTAGAACCCCAAGAACTCAGGATAGGGACTACCTTGAGCTCTACCGAAAGGGCCGATTTCATAGACCTCCTAAATGAATTCAAAGATATTTTCGCTTGGTCCTACAAAGACATGCCAGGAATCGACAGGGATATTGCCGAACATAGGATTCCGATTAAGCCAGGTTTCAAACCTGTGAAACAGAAGCTTCGACGAATGAGAACAGAATGGGCTCTAAAGATTAAGGAAGAAGTTGACAAGCAATTCAAAGCCGGGTTCATCAAAGTTTCCGAGTATTCTGACTGGGTAGCTAACATAGTACCCGTACCCAAAAAGGATGGGAGAATCCGTGTTTGTGTTGACTTTAGAGACTTGAACAAAGCGAGTCCAAAAGATGACTTTCCTCTACCTCACATCGACATATTAGTGGACAATACTGCAGACCACGCATTACTATCCTTCATGGATGGATATGCGGGTTATAACCAAATCAAGATGGCCATGGAAGATATGCATAAGACCGCATTCGTCACCCAATGGGGAACCTATTGCTATACAGTAATGCCGTTCGGATTGATCAACGCCGGAGCTACATACCAACGCACCGCAACGACACTCCTACATGACATGATGCACAAAGAAGTTGAGGTATATGTAGATGACATGATCGTCAAATCCAAGGAAAGAGAGGGACATATTGCAAACCTTCGCAAGTTCTTCGCAAGGCTACGAAAGTACAACATGAGACTCAATCCTCAGAAATGCACATTTGGGGTGACATCTGGCAAACTCCTGGGATACGTGGTTAGCCAAAGGGGTATAGAAATAGATCCTTCTAAAATCAAAGCTCTGATCGAAATGCCACAACTCCAAACGGAAAAAGAAGTCAGAGGGTTCCTGGGAAAAGTACAATACATAAGTCGATTCATATCGAAACTTACGATGATTTGTGAGCCTATCTTCAAGAAACTCAAGAAAACAGACCACACCATGTGGGACGATGATTGTCAAAAGGCATTTGATCGAATCAAGGAGATATTGGCTAAACCACCAGTGCTCATGCCGCCACAACAAGATCAACCTCTTGGTTTATATCTCACAGTAACTGAAACCGCCATGGGTGCTATGCTGGCTCAAACTGTAGGAAGTGAAGAAAGAGCTATTTACTATCTAAGTAAGAAGTTCTTGGAATATGAGTGCAAATACTCACAGCTCGAAAAGACATGCCTCGCTCTTGTGTGGGCAACGAAGAAGCTACGTCATTACATGCTTAGCTACTCCGTCAAGATATACTCCAAAATGGATCCAGTCAAATACCTCTTCGAGAAACCCGTCCTCAACGGACGTCTGGCAAGGTGGACTCTGATACTCTCAGAATTCGACCTTAAATATGTGCCACTGAAAGTCATAAAAGGTCGCGCCGTCGCCGAATTCTTCGCAGAAAATCCTATCAACGACGCACAAACCATAAATACTTGGTCATTTCCCGACGAGGATATACTTCAAACAGATGTAGACTCCTGGGATCTATACTTTGATGGAGCATCCAACTTAAGAGGATTCAGAATAGGAGTGTTGCTCATTTCTCCTGAAGGTGAGCATACACCGATTGCTGTCAAACTCGACTTCGAGGTGACAAACAACGCTGCAGAGTATGAAGCTTGTCTCATTGGACTACAAGCGGCAGTAAGCTTAGGCATCAAAAACCTCCGAGTACATGGGGATTCATCACTAATCATCAACCAAGTCACAGGATCTTGGAAAATCCGAAGTGAAAGCCTCGCACCCTACCAGGCTAGAATAGACCAAGTGGTTCAATTCTTTGATCACGTAACCTACCTACACCTACCTCGGGAAGAAAATCAATTTGCAGACGCTCTTGCGAAACTCGCATCTTTGATAAACATGCCAGATCACATGATAGACATGCCTTTGTGCATCGAACGACGGTCAGAACCGGCTTATGTCCACCAAATCGCCGATGAAGAGGAAATCACGCAGGAACCCTGGTTCCAAGCAATCTTGAATTTTAAGCTCAATGGTACCTATCCACCGGATATGGACAAGAGGGGACAACGTGCTATACGCCTATTAGCTTCCCAATACATTCTGATGCAAGGAGAATTATACAAAAGAACACCTCTTGGTGTAGTCCTATGTTGCCTTGATCAGTCACAGGCGCGAAAGGTGATGGAAGAAGTCCACGATGGAGAATGCGGTCCCCACATGAGTGGGCCTATGATGGCAAAGAAAATCACACGTTTGAGATATTATTGGACCACAATGGAATCTGAAAGCATCAAATACGTAAGACATTGCCATAACTGCCAAATCTTCGGGAATGTACAACATGTCCCTCCTTCATTGCTCTATACAATGACATCTCCTTGGCCTTTTTCTGCATGGGGAATTAACATAATCGGAAAGATAACCCCAGCCGGAACAGGAGGTCACTGTTTCATTCTAGTGGCAATTGACTATTTCACCAAATGGGTAGAAGCGGCTTCCTACACTGGTCTTACAGCTAAAAATGTGGCAAAGTTCATACAAAACAACATCATCTGTCGATATGGTTGCCCACATGAGATCATTAGCGATAATGGATCACACTTCCAAGCTGAAACCGAGCAATTGCTAGCCAAATACAAGATTAAGCATCACCACTCTTCGCCCTATAGACCACAGACTAACGGCGCGGTAGAGGCGGCAAATAAGAATGTTGTCACAATTCTCAAGAAAATGACCGACAACTACAGAGATTGGCCAAGCAAAATACCCTTTGCCTTATGGGGATATCGCCCATCTGTTAGGACACCCACTGGGGCTAATCCTTTCTATTTGACCTACGACATGGAAGCTGTACAACCAGTCGAACTAGAAATACCATCCTTGCGTATTCTACTAGAGAGTCAAATCCCGGAGGCAAATTGGAAGAAGGATAGATATGAAGAACTCATCCTCCTGGATGAACGTAGGCTGCGCGCCTTGCATAATGTCCAAACATATCAAGCACGTATCAAACGAGCTTTCAACAAAAGGGTTAGGCCAAGAAACATCAAAGAAGGAGACTTAGTACTCAAATCGGTTAGAGTTCTTTTACCCGTCGACCCAAGGGGAAAATTCAAACCTAATTGGGCCGGACCATTTCTAGTCAAATCCATACTCCCAGGGGGTGCGGTTAGAATCACAGACCTAGATGGGAATGAGTTTTCCAACCCCACAAACCTTGACCAATTGAAACGGTACTATGCCTAGAATAGGACCAAACACGCGCCTCGCGTAAACCCATGTGTCGCTCTTGTGGCACTAAATAAACGGCCCCTGGCCAAAACTGAAATAAACTAACGTCACTGTGCTCTTGCGTTCTGACGAATTTATCATCCTCATATCATCAAATAAACTAAATTCGCACCTTGAGAACAAGTAAAAGCTCATGCTTATTTTCTATGTTCATTAAAAGCTCTTGCTTCGAACAATTATTCTTTTACATTTACTCGAACTACGCGCAAGGGTTTGATTTCACTTTTTTTAAGTGAATACGTAGGCAATCCTTCACAGGATTCAACCCATTATATCTAAAATATAAATAGAAGGACATTTGCATTGCATTTGAAATTCGACAAGAATAATAAAAGAAAATCACAACGGTTTCATAACCATTTAACCTTTTTTATTCCATTTGTTTTCTAATAATAATAGTACGTTACATAATGAAAATAGAATAGGCTAGGATTCTAAAAACCCCGCCTTTTTTATTACAACAATAATAATAATCAAATAATAAATAAAGACTCGGGCTATTCTTCCATTTTCCCTTTGCCCATGTCATTCTTGTCATATTTCTTGTCACGACCTCGAGCTGGGCGCTCTTGCACCACTTCAGACCTAATCACCAACGGTCTTTCTCGAGGCCTAGCCTTTCCATTTTTGCCAACCACCATCTCTGCAACAGGAGTAGTCTTTGATTTCTTTGAAGGATGAATGACCTGAAACCCGGCTTCTTCTTCTCCCTCTGTCAGATGCTTCTCTTTCTCTTTCTCTCCCTCGCGCACCTTGTAGTCAACAGGTTCGCGTTTCCTCAGCCTCTCTCGCTCTTCCGGAGTTGCCCTTTCTCCACCTCGGATAGGAATCCGACACCCACAAAGCATTGGCGAGAAAGTTCAAGAACCACATGTTTCTCTCGGCCCATTTAATAGCCCACTCTCTTCGGCTCTCTCTGTAGTAAGCGCCATAGCGATCATGGGGACGGTGTCAAGCCTCGGGATCGCCTGCTTCAGCCCAACTTGCCTCATCAATCTTTCCGGAAAGATGCACACCATGAACTCCAATCCCGGAATGCGCACGGACCTAGTGGGATCCAAAGAACATACTCCAGTGACAGACTTGAGGTGCCACCACGGTAGAATCCACCTAATCAACGGGCCATCATCACTCTTTAGTTTGTTCTTCCAATAATCGCAGACCCGAGTGAAGTCCACCATGTACAACCGCGTCCTCATCGCAATCATACGGGAATGATAGGAAAGTGCATGAACTGGGGACTCGATCAATCGGAGCCGTTTCATAAGCCAAACCTACCAAAAGCAGGTATTAGACACCCAACGAAAAAAAAGAGAAAAAAAAAGAAAGAAAAAAAAAACGAAAAGAGAAAAAAACGAAAAGAGAAAACGAAAAAAAAAAAAAAAAAAAAAAAAAAACCAGAAAAAAAGAAAAGGTGTCTTTTACCTGTAGGATGACGGGACTCCCCAAAAACGGCAAATCGCGGTTGGATTTCCTATTATCCAAACCCAAAATAATCTCCCCTAAGCATAAGCAAACTGGGCTCCTGCGCAGCTCCATTTGCTCAATAAGGCACAAAAGACGGGGATCACCTCTCAAATCTTCATCAACATGCCCTTGGAAGACATATACATGCAACAAACAAAAGCCAAACGCTCTCCTCCTAGCAACATGAGAGACAGTAGGGTCAGCCCTGTTGATGAATCGATCTATAAAGTCCAACATTCTCACGCCTTTCGGGGTAACTAGACGATCCACCTCAAGTCTGGTCAGTCCAAGCAAGTCTCTGAATTTGCTCTTATACCCTTGAGAAGTGGAAGGAATGGCAGGTAAATGTTCGGGATCCCACCCACCAATGGTAGCTATTTCTTCAGGAAATGGGCAAATGTCCCCTCCTGGGAACGCGAAAACATGATAATTCGGGTCCCAATAGTCAAGGCAAGCATCCAAGAATGGTTTTACAATCTTAATGAGTTTCAAACTCAGTAAAGATCCAAGGTTATAAGCACCCATGTCATGCTTCTCCATATTCGAAAATTCATTAGTCCATTCCTTCAAGCGGATCTCCAAAGTATTCATGATGATAATTTTATTTTGAAAGATTTGTCTTGGGAGTTTTTTTATATATGAATAGACGAAGAAAAGACGGAAGATCTATGTGAATTAAAACTCCATCGACGCTTCTATTTATACTAATTGCTGTTTCCAAAAATCCGCCAGAACGGACCAGCTTGGGAACAGGCGCAGCACCTGCTGCGCCTCTTCAAAGGGACGCAGCTCGTGCTGCGCCTCTTCCCCAGTCTCACTTCTGTGATTTCCGCGTTGGATCTTTCCTAATCCTATAGCGCATGATTTCCTATTCCTGCAGGGTTTTATTTTGGTAAATACGGGAAGATTACCATAAATTCAAGTTCTCTAAATTCGCGGGCACGCATTTCGAGGCGACGTCGACACCTTCGCCATTTCATCACACTTAATTCCTTTCTCTTTTTAGGAAATAAATTTCATTTTCTTTTTGGGAAATAATTTTCTTTTATTTTCATCTTTAACAAATTTCAACATTTCATTTCTACATTTCTACACTTATAGATTCCTCTTTTTTTCTTTTTTTAGGGGGTAACCCTCCCTACCGTCCGGTCATTTCCAGCAAAATTTTGCATTTTCTGTGTTCTTTTGAGTCTTTTTTTTTTGCGCTAATTAAGGCCATGTGTATAAAATGTATGTTTTGCGTGATTTCTATGTAAATTTCGGCAGCATGACGGCGTAAACCGTTATCTACCAAACCTGTTCACGAACTAACCTGCAGATACAAGCAAAGCAACCCAGCAGCAAAGGCACTCAGGCCGGCGTATATACACCAAATAAAGCAAATGTACAAGCAAACTGGGGGCTGGCGCCCCAAACAAGGTCCAAAAAAAATGTTCAAAATCAGATGTCCAAATGTACAAGTCTACAAAACTACACAAAACTACCGCTGGGCGCCCTCCAACTCAGTAACTCTCGCCGTGAGAGCGGCAATCTCGGCATCCCGAAACTCGAGCTCCCTCAGCAAGCGAACTGTCTCCTCCCGAGACTGGGTCAGCTCTCGCTCCAGCTCGCGGCCACCCTATAAACAACAATAAATTGGCTCATGTCAATCAGTTCAAGCAAAAAAATTGGAAGTCAAAAAAAAAATCAAAATAAATCAAATGAAATTCATACCTGACGACCTCGACCACCGACGAGTGCCTCGATGGCGGTAGCTCGTAGCCGGTTGGCCACCCTCCATAGTGCCACAAACCGAGATGGCGCGACCTGTATTTCAAAGGAAATTCTCAGCAAATTGAACAAGCTTAATCAAATGTGTTCTTACACGAAAGGTATATAAGCTGTAGGCTCACCCTCCGAATCAGATGCTGCCAGTCGTCTAGGCCAGCATCCGTCACAGCTACGTCAAAATCACGCAGCTCGGAGATCGTCGTCCTCCCGGTCGCGTCGGTGTACTCAAGGGTCTCGGGGTACACTGGGGGCTCGACGCCCGCCGCCTCGACCTCCTGCAAAGACAAATAAGCTCTCATTAATCGATGATCTTTCGTCGTAAAATCTCAATCAAGAATAAGCATAAAATACTCACCACTACCGGCCAGTACGCCAACCTCCCGTAAAGGAACGCCGAGTAATCCTCACCAGGGAGAAGAAGGTCGTCGCCACTGGCACCAGCCAGGTCCGCCTCCCTCTCAGCATCAGAAGGCTCCCTAAACATCGTCCTGGGAGGATCAACGGGAACCGTCAACGCGTCCCGAGAGCACTGACGAGCCAAACGCTCGCCCAGGTACCACACATGACCCATCGACGTCCACAATAGCAGCCGACTCGAGCTCCTAGGTCGAAGGACCTCGGCGACGAAAGGAGGCGCCTCAGCGTACTCCGTCCAAGGTCTGGGCACCCACTGCGACAAGATAAGGCAAAGATCATTCCTATGATCAAATAAAGACAATATAAGAAGCAAGTGAATATAAATGGGATACTCACGCTGCTCAGCTGAAGGGCGTTCACGTCCCGCCGGTAGACGTTGTGAGAAGAACGCTTGCTCTTCGCCTGACACATCACCCAATCCCTCACCACGGGATAAGCCTTCTCTAGTGGCTCCGTCCTCTTCGGCGCGAGACTCGGGAAGTAGGAGTACACCCACGCCTGTAAAGCAGAATAAACAATAACGATCTTTCGTGACTCAATAAAGAAAGGAATTTGCATTAATCTAAAGAAGGAAGGTTCATACCTCCAACTGTAGTCCAGGACCGACAGCACCTGGAGAAGTCCCCTTCTCCATCAGCTCTGGACGAACTATGGCCCTCATGAAGTGGATGAGGACCGCAAAACCAGCAGTGACCCAGTCCCAACGCCCTAGGGAACTCAGGTCAGAAAGAAAGGGAAGAAGCTTCGTCGACAGCCTCTCGCCCTTGTCTCCGAGATAAATCGAAGACAGAAACCACCACAGCCACAAGCGAGCCCTCTGCTCAGCTGTACAAGGAGGAGGAGCCGTCTCCCTCCCCTCAATCGTCACCAGCGCCGGGGTCTTCCCCGCAAAGTAGTCTCGAACGTAAGTACTGGGTACCAAACCCGATCGCAATGCTTCGGCGACAAGTTCCAGCCGATCAACCTCCTCGCCTCGGCCGAGTCCACCCTCATGGCAGTCTCCGGCCACACCATCTCCTCGGTCCCACAAGGCAGACCAGAAATCATGCCATAATCCTCCAGAGTGACTCCCACCTCACCAAAAGGCAGGTGAAACGTGGAAGTCGTATCCCAGAATCGGTCCAAGAAAGCACGGACCAGGCTAAGGTTAGCCCGCAACTTCCTCTTCACGATATCCCTCCAGACCTGAACCAGAGGACCGAACGCTCCACGCTCGATCATGGCCCTCTCCTCCGCCGACAGCCGCTCGTAGTGCTCCATCGCTGTCGTGTAACCCGAGAACGACCTGATGTTCCCGGCCTCCTATAATGATTTGAAATAAAGCTATCTTTAGTTTTGAAATGAAATGTGAAAGAAATTTGGACAAAAAGAATGAAAGAGGATGAATAATAAGTAGTAAATTCCTATTTACCAGACTCTTCACCGTCCTGTAGGACAGGTGACCCTCTGCAGCCCACACAAGGTGCCTACTCTCCCAGGTCTCGGCCCACGTGGGAGCTCCCCTCAGCTGACGACCTCCTCTCCCAACGTTGGCTCGTCTCGGGATCTCCTCCTCCTCGGCGGCCTCCTCCTCGCGAAACTCAGCAGCCATCACCGCGGCGGTGAAGGCCTGCCCCTAAAGCCTCCTCAACAGTAGCGGCGTCTATCTCCATGGGAGTCCTCCCAGAAGAAGAAGCATCATCACCTACAACATCAAGGTAAATTCAGGCCTCGTCACGTGACGACAAGCCTTTGTTAAGGAGTTTTTTCGAGCCTTCAAAGCCCTGAAAACGCCCTTTCCTTGCCATCTTTGGCCATATTCCCGCCAACCCAATCACTCATGTGATAAATTGGGTCAAGTCAAGTCCAATTCGAAGCCTAGTTCCGGGTTCGAGTCGAAAATTCGGCAGCATTCCGCTATAACGACGATTATGCCCTAAAGGTGTCCTGAAAAAGTCGTTGCAAACCAAAATTCCGAAATGGTAGAAAGTTTACCCATCATTCAAGGATTCAAAATATCAAATTTCATCGCAAATGGGTAATCCTAAGGCTATTTTCGAAGCAATTTGGGGTTTAGCTGTAAAACCGTCTCAAATTTCACTCAAGGGCTCAAAACTCGACAAAAATTCGAGACAAATACATGGTTATGTTCCTAACATTGCCTACTATCCATTTCTAACATCAATTTGGCATAGCAAATCCATTTGGGGGAAAAGCCCCAAATTTTCGATCAAAAGGGTCGAAAACCCTAAATCTCGCGGCTCAAAATTCAACAAATGTAGATGATTAATGCAAGATGGGAATACATACCTCGATTAGTCATGTTTAAAGCAAGCTTTTGGATCAAACCTCGACGGATATGGTGAAGATTTGAGAGAGAAATTGCAAGAATTGTGTTTCGAAATAATGAACACAATCCCGTCTGATTTCGCGTTTTTACGCAGGATAGCCAATTGGGGGAAAAGACGCAGCAGGTGCTGCGCCTCTTCCAAGAGACGCAGCTCTTGCTGCGCCTCTTCCTTGTGTTCCCTCCATACGGATTTTCAAAAATTCGTTACGAGTTCGTTATTTGTAGGCCCATCTTTGGTGCGCCTCTTCCTTGACGCTGTTATATTCTTCTGGTCCGTTTCGACGATTTTCTTTCGTTCCGGCCCGCATTTTATCCAGTGCAGCAGTATTTTGCAGTATTGCTCAATTCATTCTATCCGGCGCAGTAGTATTTTGCAGTACTGCTCATATCCCTTTTGTCCAGCGCAGTAGTATTTTGCAGTACTGCTCATTCAAGATTTTTTCCCACGACGATCAAGATGTTCCTAGTCGTCAATATATTCCCCAGCAAGAGTTCGCTTGAGACCGACGCAAGCAGATTCAACCTCAAGTTTTGCCAGAGTTCGCCTGAGACCGACGCAAGCGGATTCCCCAACAGTTTCTACCGACGTCCTGCTGCTTTCAATATTTCTTGTTTCCCCGCGAAGTTCGACTAGGGTGCCGTTCCCAGGAGGAGTCTTCTTATGGCTGGCGAGCTTCCTTACGTAGTCTAATGGACTTTAAACGACCCTCCCCGATAGTCGACAGACTCTAAAATGTTCCCGACGACAGGTCCTTGGTTCAGACCCCTTGAGCCGCCTCGCGTCGCCATAGTCGTCAGGTTGTAATCTTCGATTGACCTGATGGCTATACTTTGACTTTCGCCTTGTCCAAGCCTCAGTCAAAGTGGGGGCTCTGTAGACACCTCGTTTCTGCACCTCCCGCGAACCACCCGGTGATGATTGGGCCGCATGTTGGATTCGCGGAACGATTTGTGACAGTTCGTAAGATTATCGTCAAGTGATTGCTCAAATATTAATGTCGACCTCTTAGTTGTCATCTACGTCCTGATACGGTCGTTTTGGCAGTAATTAGAGTACATTCGGAGTCCGGGTCAAAAACCGTCTCCATTTTCTGATAACTGTTAAATCCCGAGTCGGAATGTTCTGGAATGTTCCGGATATTTCTATTCCATATTTTACAAGTTTTATATTTTGGCAAATAATATCCCGTAATATTCATATTAAATATTAAGGAAGATCGAATTATTTCCGTCCTACCATAACTCAAAAGCGGAAATCTTTCTTCAGCAGGAGGAAACCTCCTGGGAATAGACGCAGCAGGTGCTGCGCCTCTTCCAAGAGACGCAGTGGCTGCTGCGCCTCTTCCCAGGCCCTTCTCTGCATGTTTCACGTATCTTTTTTATATCTTTCCGAGATTCACTTCCAAAGAGTCTCCGAAACCCTAACTCCGTCACGTGATTAGTATAAATAGGAGCCTTCGCTCCTCATATTTCTCACGCGAGTGTCCGCCCTTCTCTTCTCCCTTTGCATTCTAGACTTCGTTCTTACTAATTGGCGCCTACGTGCTTGAACATTCGACCACGTAAGCTCGGATCCTTCCGGGTACCAGCCTCTCCGTTGCATGACCGACCAATTTGACCAACTACACCAATAATCAACTTAATTAATCAATCGTTTTCCTCTTACGAGGGCACTCTTTTTGCTTTCGCGTCGAGCATCACTAATCGATCTTCTTAGTCCTTCTCGTTTCGTCAACATGTAAGTCTGAGGGTGTATAATCCTTGTTTATTTATTGTATTTTATTTATTGTAATCATCATTGTAAGGTTTATGTCGAAAACATCTAATTAAAACCGATTTCTAAAACCGTCTTTAAAGAAACCTTTTTTACGGGTTTCAGAAGACTGACAGTCGAGAAAAGATGCAGCAACTGCTGCGCCTCTTCGAAGGAGCGCAGTTCCTGCTGCGCCTCTTCGTGAGGCTGCCGCAGTTCCTGCTTCTTTTCTTCTTCTTCGTCCTCTGTAGATTTCGTCTTTCTTATTTATTTTGTTTGTTCTTTAATTTCTTCACAATAGCTTATTAATTCGCATGTATATAATTCATCATTCATTCACATGTTTAATTCATCATTTAAATTCGACCTAAATCCCTAATAATCCATATTTGCGGGTTTTCGTCATTCAATTCAATTCCGGGTTGTAGAGATTCAATTTGTTCGTATTGAGTTTCTAGAATTCGATTATTGATACATTCTAATCTGTCTTTCATCATATATTCGTCATCAATTCATCATATTTAACCTAATTAATTAGATTAGTTTGTTTATAATTCATTAATCATTCATCCATGTAATTAATTCGATTGCATCCGTCTCATCCATGTTTTACTGTTTTTATGACCCAATCACATGTAAATAACCTGCTAATCACTTTCATCCGAGTAAATATTATCAATCAATCCTTAAAATTATCAATTAACATTAACGGCTCGCAAATACGGCTTCACAACCAGAACTGAGCCAAGA
Source organism: Silene latifolia (assembly GCF_048544455.1). Classification (NCBI taxonomy): domain Eukaryota; kingdom Viridiplantae; phylum Streptophyta; class Magnoliopsida; order Caryophyllales; family Caryophyllaceae; genus Silene; species Silene latifolia. Next base: position 187,241,215 of record NC_133527.1, on the reverse strand, counting down.
ACAGACGCAGCGTCTGCTGCGCCTATTCCAAAAGACGCAGCTCTGCTGCGCCTGTTCCTGGCTGACTTCTGTCCCTGAAATCCGTCTTTGCCTTGACATAATTAATTAGCTTACGTATTAACTAACTATTATCCGTATTATCACCTTCTGTTTTGTTTATCCTTTTATTCTTTTATTCTTTTTTTTATCAAATTATCCGTTTTAAAGGTATTTTCGACATAAATCGCCTAATCCAATGTAATTATTGTAATTCTCATTATTGTAATTTATCGCTATTGTATTTCTTTTATTGCTTGAATGTTTTCACATGTAATTGAGCATTAAATCCTACTTCGACCCAAATTGTGTGCCTAACTAATTGTTCACCGACTTAGTCTAATCTTCACATGTTAGGATTAATCAATGGATGTTGCATTGCATGCATACAACCGACAATATATCAAGTACGAATAACTTCCCTAATCATTAGTAGAGGCCGCTATCGAGGCGGGCGGGATTAGTTGTTCGATCAAAAGAGCTTCCTAATACGTACCCTCACCCCTTACTCCAAATCTCTGTGAACACCCGTGTTCATTGGCATCCAGAGAGTCATTCTAGACATAGAATGCTAAGGGTAACGATTGCTTAGTGTTCATGTCACTACTTTATGTCTTGACATGACATGAGGTATTAGAACGGTTCCAATTTCCCATAAAAATTGGTGGCGACTCCATACAAAAATGCAAACGCTTGTTTTCGCTTTCTCACCAAGCGCCCCCGTGGGCGGCCCGCTGTCCACATAAGCAATGTGTCATAAACAGATAAACGAAAAATAGAGAATATTACGAGCCAAATACTACCCCAATGATGAGTTTATGTCAGCGCAATTGGGTCCAAATCCGAGCTACGTCTGGAGAGGGCTGATTGAAGCTCGGGCTGTTTTGGAGACTGGGATGAGACGGAGGATTGGGGATGGGAATTTGACACGGGTGTGGCGAGATGCGTGGTTGCCAGGGACGCAAACGGGTCGGGTTTTATCGCCTTGTGCGGAGGGAAATGAGAACATGAAAGTCTGTGATCTCCTCGATGAGCATGGCGGCTGGAATTTGGAACGGATTTCGAGCTTATTTCTGCCTTTTGAGGTGGAGCGGATTGTTTATATTCGGGTTAGCCGTCACCGACCTATGGATATATGGTATTGGCAAGGAGAGAAGGACGGGATGTACTCCGTTATATCGGCCTATAGAGCTCTTGCAGGAGGAGAGGGGGTGGATGTTAGTGAGTCCTCGAATAGGGAGAGGGAGATGTGGCTGTGGAAGAGGCTCTGGAACGTCCCGGCTTGGCCCCGAGTGAAGCTGTTCTTTTGGCAACTGTGCAGTGAAGCGCTGGCAACGAGAGCGAACATCGCGACTCGGATCCGAGGTGACATCTCTTTTTGTTCTTTATGTAATTCTTTTTATGAGACGAGTATTCATCTTTTTAAGAATTGTACGGTTGCTCAAAAAGTCTGGGAGGGGCTCGGGATTGGGGGAGAGGAGGGGCGATATGGAGGGTGGAATTCGTGACTGGGTGGAAGAAAGATGGAGGGAGCTCGGAGTGAGGGAGCATAGTCTTTTCATGATAGGTTGTTGGGCGATATGGGAACATCGTAACAAAGTCATTTTCGACGCAAAGGAGGTTGATCCTATGGTTGTGATTAGACGGGTGGGGGATGTGGTAGCTGAGATTGAAGGGACAGAGTATGAGGTGAGGCGGGAGAGAAGGAGGAGGGATGACGAGAGGAGGTCTGAGGATGAGGGAGGATGGCGGCCAGCACCGTCGGGGTGTGTTAAAATTAAAGTGGATGCGGGAGTTAAAGAAGGGGAAGGGGTGAGCTTAGGCCTTGTGTGTCGAGATGACAGGGGTGCGGTGTTGTGGGGTATCTCTATTGTGCAGGATCAAGTTTGGGAGCCACATGTTGCGGAAGCTGTAGCTGCGTTGGAGGGTGTCAAGGAAGCATTGCGGCTGGGACACAGGGACATTGTAATCGAAAGTGACTGTGCTCAAGTCGTGGAAGCGCTCAAGAAGAAGCAAACTGGACGGAGTTCTTTTATGTTAGTTATAGACGAGATTTTAAGTTTAAGTGTATCTTTTTCTTCAGTTGTTTGGTCGTTTTCTAGTCGGGTGAACAAATCGGTTGCCCACGCTCTAGCTCATATTTTTCCTAGGATTTCTGGTAGAACGGAGTGGTTGTGTGCTTTACCACCAGCTGCGAACGATGCTGTACTGTTTGATATTTCGTTATTATAGTAAGCCTTCGGGTTTCCCCTCAAAAAAAAAAAAAAAAAAAAAAATAGAGAATATTAGCATGAACAGGCATTACTAGAATATGGATTGATTTAATGAACACTCGTCTATAGATGTTTCCCGGCGCCTGAGATATGCTAACCCATTAAACGAAGTTCTCCTCGCCACCTAGTTCACAATTTTATGCCATAAATCTAAAATATGTAGCAACAAACCATGGCAGTGTGAAAAGATCTACAAACCTTCCAAATTGTTGGGAAATTAATTGACTGTGAGTGAATAGAAGAAGGCACTATGATGACATGTCTGATCCTAGTCAACGCCGAAGAAATGTGCAACTACGCCTAATTTGCTATAAGTTGATTATACAAGAAACTAGTACTATCATCCGATGACATTTTACAATCAATCGTTCCCGAAGTTCTAAACATCCTAAGTAGCCCGCCTCAAGCCATCGTGATCTTAAAATAAATGATATGCACACATTAACAAAAGAAAATTTGCAATTTACAGAAATCACTCAATAAACTACGACAAAACCCTAAGTCGTGCTAAGAGCACCTCGAGTCCTCATCATCAAAGACAAACTTTGTTAACAAGCTATATGCCTAATTGCCTATACATAACATTCATTCATTCATCAACTTCAACAAGCTAATGCATCATCCAAAATGTATAACAAACATTCATTCATCAATTTATTACTGATATTAAGTGAAACACCCAACGCCAGTTTATGCTCGGTAGCTAGCTTCAACAAGCTTGAACTCGCAAGCATCAACGCATCAGATGTAACTTCAGTATCCAAAATGTAAAGGCAATGCTGAATATTCCCACATAAAGCCTTCAAATCCATATTCCACACTGAAATCAATCAATCAATCAATCAAAGTTAAAAGTTTTTGCAACAATTATGTTTATATATTTTCGACAAATGTGTTATATATTTACTTTTTAGGGCTAATTGAGGGAGAGATTTGTATCCAAAATGTAAAGGCAATGAATTAATTCTAGAGGAGAATAAATAACTTACAAAGAATTGGGAGAGAGCAGGGGCGACGGAAGTCGGCGTCGAGTAGGAAGACGACAGACGGCGGCGAGGAGGAGTACGGCAGACGGCGGTCGGCGGTGGCCGTGAGGTGGCAGGCAGTATGGTATTTGGAGAGAGTAACTGACTAACTGGGTTTTCTTGTTAATTTGTTTTGTTTGTGTGTAGTTAGTTAGTTAGCTGCCTTTCTTTTCCTCATGTCGCGCGTTTCTTTAAAGACTTCTCAGTTTCAAAATTTTAATTGGGTCACGTGATAGCACGTAGGGATTGGGTTGGATCGGGTTTTGCGATATCCAAACCCGATTCATTTACTTATTTGATCATCGATACATATCCAAAACTTTAAAATCTATACCAGATCCATTATACTTTTTTTTTTAAATCCATATCCACTAAAAATCCATACTCGATCCACCACATAATCCAAATCCCGGTCCAAAGCTTGCTTTAACCATGTAAAAAATTCATCTAATATGACAAAATTGAAATTTCGGGCTTAAAAACGCCTAACTTTTTAAAAATATTTGAATGGATCGGGTTCGGGTATGAATGGATCGGGTTGGCTTTGGTTCGGGTTTTCTAGCGGTGGATTTGGATAGAGGTTTTCAAATAATGGATCGGGTGTGGGTTTTTAAATGATGAGTTTGCATCGAACTTTTTACTACGATTCGGTCCGGTTTCGATTCGGTTTAGGCCACAATTGTCATCCCTAATAGCACATGCCCGCCCTTTTCCCCCGCAAATCCGCCCTTGATAACAATGGAGAAATTGAAGAAAAAAGAGAAGTGAAAAACATAAAAGGCAAGGCGTTGTATTTACTTATTTCATCACCCTTCTCGTTGTACCAAAATAGAGGTCTCAACTATTAGGAAATAATTGAGTTAGAGTTGTGCGAACGCCGGTAGCTTTTCAGGTAACTTATTTGATCAAAGTAGTTTTTGACTAAAAATTTCAATTACTTTATTTCTTTGCAAGTGTTTGTCAATTAGCTTATTTAATCAAATAAGTTATCTGAAATGAAATGCTAAATGGGGTAGCATTTGAGAAATAAGATAACTGATTTGTTTTAATTTTTCTTTTTTACTCCTTCAATCTATAATATTAAATAATTATCCTTTTACGTCATTTCACCAAAATTCAACTACCTTTTCAGCTAGTTTGTCAAACTTTTTTTATATAATGAGTTAGTTTATCGGTTACTAATTTTCAGCTACAGCTTTCGGTTAACTTTTCAGTTTTCAGCTACCTTTTCAGGTCATTTTACTAAACAGAGCCTAACTACACGAACTTCACCCATGTTCAACACTACTTCAACTATTCGGTTGAAGTTTGTGCGTGACATTTTTTTTCAAAATGATAAGGGAACTCGTCGTCACTCTTTTTGGTGTATACGGGGGTAAACCCACACGCATTCATGTTTAAGGGGTGTTCACTAAGTTGTCTGGATCGAATTTCTTTCATAATTGCTTTGTTGAGGTAATTAACTACACACAAATTCTTACTTGTGACGGTCACAAGTAGCTTTTAGTGACTCACACCCAATAAAGCAGATTATGAGACGTCACAAGCGAGATTTGTTAACTACCTTCATGATTTTCTTTTTTGCTTGACAGCTTGTTGCTAATGATTTAATAATATTGTTGAAAAAAGTTGTGATACATCGATTATAATTGTCTCTCCGAACAGAGATGCACCAGATAATCTGTCACTGGCTAGAGACGGATTCGACAAAGTGATCAAGGCTAAGGAAGCAATGGAAGTTGTTTGTCCTGGCATTGTGCTGATATTCTCGCTCTTGCTACTAAAGAATGTAGAGATGTGGTTTCCTTGGTGAGATGATTTGAAATATTCAAAGTATTTATCCAAAACGGGTCCACGTAAGATCGGATTTTGGGGGATTCGAACCCTGGTTAAGCGCTTACATACCCGTCCCCTCCTAACCCCTACAAGGGCAACAAAACGAGGCCTAAGTATACGAATATTTAGAGTCGTGATAGTTGTTCATTTTCACATACTGCTTAAATTCCGCCTTGCATGAACACACCAAGTCACCAACCATGTTGAAGTTGCTTCACAACTTCAGTCACAAACTCACAATTACATCATCTACTAAGTGTAAGAATGTTAAAATAGGCGTGTCGATACGAGTACATATCCAAGTGTATACAATTAATAAATCAATTTTTGAGATGAGTACGAGGACACACATCATAGCTAAACTTCCCTTGTGAGTTTAAAACAGTTGCCCAATTCTAAATTCAAGGTAAAGAAATTTACTAACAAATGGTTGAAATCGTGAAAAAAGAAAACACAATTTTGTTTCATAAAAAATCTCAATCTGATCGCAATTGAGTATGGAATCCATAGTCTAATATCCTTGAGTGTCTTTTTAAGATATCATTTACAAACATTTCCCCCTTTTATGTTTTTTTTCCCGCAACGCTCGCCTGGGCCATGACCCGGTAGGCTTGTGCTTAGCTCAATATCGTAATTATTCTCAACTAAACCAATTCTCAACCAACTTGTCCAACTACCTTAATAGGTTATTGGGTCCGGTGATTAAAGGAGACCCATAGCAGATAAAGCTACGACTACTGATTAAAGAATACTCCCATGACCGAATTCATAAAGCAGCAGTCAAATATAAAGGTCCTAGTGTCTACAATTGATATGGTTAAAGAAAAGGCATAACTAAGCAAAGACGAGATGTTACGACTGTCTTAATGCAATCGGCTAATGAGGGTAAAGATGGTCGTTTTATATCCATTCCTTTTGTCTGAATTGGGAACTTGCATCATACATGTTTCAATGCAGGGTTTTCAGGGTACATTATTCACTGTCAATCCTCAATGTGTGTATTACAGATGAGATTAATCAGTGCATGGGACCAAAATTCTATAACGACGTGAAGGATGGGGAGCTGACCACAGTTCTCATGTAGTCATGTGAGTAGCTTTCTATAAGGGCTTTATTAGTATGTGACTCGTGGGAAGAAGCTGTGTTGAAATGCTGGTAACCCTAAGTGTCAAAATAACATGGCTAATTAGACAATCCACGGAACATAAGAATTAAGGTGGGATATTCTCGTCATGATTTTCACATAGTATTATTCATATACGGAGTATTCAGAATATTCATGCTCAAATTGGGCAGTGATGGGTTACAATTGTACATGTTAGGATGTTCCTACACAAATTAGACAAACAATAAAGTTGATCATCATCCGACTCCTTTTATGATTCTATGATCCTTTATTTGTTCCATCAAAGTACTTGCAAGAACATAATACAGGAGCTTGAGCTACAGGTTCATGATTCAATTTGTGTATTAAAAATGAAAGAATATACCTGGCGATTTATTTTCACACGGAGTTCCATCACAGTAAGAGCTCATTGGGTCACAACCACTAAATGTGTGGCAAAAACAGCATCCCTTGCAGCTACCATAGTCCATAGGTCCACTGCCCTTATATCACCGATTCACGGAGCTTTAAATTTGTCCCCTTGCTTATAAGTCACAGCAATAGCCTTCCTCAGAGTTTCCTTCATGATTTCAGTTTGATAAGCTCAAGTTTACATCAGTGCTTCATCAACCTTAGTTATGCCTCCTGTCCAGTCTCCTTCATAATACCTAATATCTGCCATCACCTTCGCCCGACTCCACAGGTCAAACACTCAAACATGTAAACATGATATTCCACAATAGGCACAATACCGCATTTGTCAGTCATATAACTGAAGAATCTCGAACCTTCATGCACCCGATTTGTACGAACACAAGCACCTAATACCCCAATAAATGTGATTGCATCAGGCATTACATTTTGTTTAATCATCTGCTCAAAAAGTGACAATGCCTCTTCCCCTCGATCATGCACACACAAGCTAGAAATCATCGAATTCCAAGTAGCTAAACTCCTCTCTTCCATCAAACTAAACACTTTTTGCGCCTCTTCTAAGCTACCGCACTTACTATACATATCAACAACTCAAACCCATTCTTTAACGCAAAATCATGCACCCAAGAACCCAACCTAAGACTCCCCAACTATGTACAAGGTCTAAGCAAGCTAACTAAGGTAAACTCAGTCGGCGTCACTCCTTCCTCCTGCATTTCCGTAAACAACTCAAACACCTCCAGCGGCTTCCCATGTGTAGCATACCCATTAATCACAACACTACAAGAAACCACATTTCTCTCTGACATTCGATGAAACAATCCCCTAGCACAATCCACCTCCCCAACCGCAACAAACCCAAAAACCATCGTAGTCCAAGACACAACATTTCTCACAGACATTTCATCAAACACCTTACGTGCAAACCCCAATTCCCCACATTTCAAATACACATATCCATAACAGTATTCTTAACAAACAAATCCCTACTATAAAACCCATGAACCTCCATCCCCTTTTCGACACACGCCTTAAAAACAAAAGGAAACGTGAATTTATCAGGTGTAACACCATTACAATCATAAGATTATGCAAAATCACAGATTGGCCATTAATAGTATGAGCTGTAATGATAAAATTCCAAGCAAAAGTAGGAGGAGATTGCATTTGATTGATGATGGAAGTTGGGTAATTTAGATTACCATAAGATGAATATAATTTGGGTGATAAGTTTATCAGTGTGCAGGATACAGAGCTTGAAGCATTTGAGTTGCTATGAACAGAATTATTAATGAATAAAGAAACCGCGACTGATTGATCAGAGTAAAATACCAAGTAGCTTATTCAATCATTCAGCTGTAATTCAGTAAATAGGATTCGAAAAGGAAAACTTTACAACAGTATCTAAGCACTCTAATAAAAGCAAAAGAAATTACAGTTGTATTACCAAGAAAATAAATTGCATGTTAAAAGACTGGAAGAAGAAGAAGAAGAAGATGGAGAAATCCAGAAACAACCCGTTTTGGTTATACGGGTACTAATCACTTAATCAGTGCCACTACGTAAATGAAAACCAATAGCAACAGTGAGTATAGTAAGGATGCAAAACAAAATGACAGCATGGACCAGAATAGAGGTGGCACTGGTATACATGTTCCCAAACTCGACCACCCTCGTTCTTGCAGGAAGTTGAAACAATAACCCGACTGCCACCACTACCGGCCCCCAAATCGACCATCATCTTGTCTTCCTCGCGTTAATCACTCTACTTGTTTGTAAGTTATGTTTATCAGAGTCTCTCTTTAGTGCACTTTGTTTCGCTCTCTCGGAGAGTACAATAATACATCTTATAGGCTGAAAGCGATGTATTTGGTGGAATATGTAGGCAAAGGAGTGAGGTTTCCTTGGTGAGGAAGGACAAGAGCACGGTAGACTTGTCAAAACATGGACCCGCAAACCCAATCCGACCCAATTTGTTTGGGTCACGGACACGTAAATCTTGACCAGCCACTATTTTAGGGTCAAAACACAACCCAACCTGTTCGACCTAGGTCAAAGATAAATTAAAAATATTATTGAAATAATAAATATAAAACTGACACTGGCCTGAGACCTGTATAACACTATGACCCGACCATATAACCCGACCGACCGACCCCTTTGACAGGCTACTTCTCCCTTTTATTTCACCTTTTTCATCCATGGACCATGGTAGGTTCTTGTATGAAACTATGAAGGTATACTTCGTATCTATTTCTTCTTATAAGATTTGCCTTTGCATACGGCCAGCTTGCGTGTTTCACATGGTGCTTGATCAGGCAGTTGTGTCTGTTGATCAGCCATGTTAGACGGTGCTGACCCAGGCAATCTTACCATTTCAGAACAGCAACAGATTCTTTTGACACGGTTAGAAATGTTGGTCAGCAGTGTTATGTGGCCCTATCATAATGGCCGATTGAGGCAGACGCACCACATCATACTACTACAAATCTGATGCATTATATTACACAATCATGCATATTTTGAACAGAGTAACTAACATAAAACTCCTCTAAAATGTACTACTAAATTGGTTCACAGACAGTTCGTCTTTACACGGTGAGAGATGCACCATTGTCTGCAGCTGATAGATTGAGTATCAAGGTTGCTGCCCTTGGAGCCCTGCATGCAAGAAAGGAGTTCTATCAATAATCATGTTTGGGGAAGTAATTGGTTGCGCTTCTTTTTATTAGAAAGCAGTTTTTCACAATAGGTGATTTGATAACGGGCCTCATTTTGCTATTAACATAGGGGTGGGGCTCTGTACGTCACACTCACACTCCACCTTACCGCCACAAATGGCAAGAGGCTTTGAAGCACACAAGGATTTTCAAAGAAATATGAAGACAAGAAAGGGACTACTAGCACTTTCAAATGTTGTGTACTCCCATAAATTGGGGGAGTCCCATCATGCATGAGCCGACTTGTGATTTGTGCTTGCACCAAGGGGCTTGTGGAGTCACGATAGTATATTTTTCACAAAAATAGTTCGTGACGAATATTTATCTTTTTAAGAAATTAATATTGGAAGTACAAACTATGCAATTTTGATGTTTTAAGGGATCCAAACTTAGGTCACAGTAGAACCACCATTCATCACTTAGTTTTTCATTTTTTAGTCAGCCTCATCTGATACTCCATTTGTGTTCATGCCGTGAGGTCGGAGGCAATCAGGTTCTTTGGATCAGTTACAGATTGGGTCATATTGGATTCAGGTTTTGCCGGGTCAGTATTATCTTTCGAGTCAAGTTGGGTTCATGTCAGAACAACTCGAGGTGGGTTTATAATTGGGTGACAGGCCATGTCAGGGTCAGATCGGTTCATTATCAGGTTAGCTTATTAGCATATTTTTTTTCTTATATCTTCCAAGTTTCGATCGATTGTGACAACGAAGAATTACTTGCTCATTGCACAATAAAGGAGAAAGCACAATACCACTGATCAGGAGTAGGGTAGACACTGGCTGAACTGCCAAAGCATGACTCAAGCATCTCCGTATGTATAACTCCAGGACTAAGAGCGACTATTGCCACACCACCACTCAGCTCCTTAGCTACTGATCTCGTCAAACCTTCAACGGCCCATTTTGATGCACAATATGGAGCAACCTACCAGAAATAGTATAAACAAATTAACCGAGATTTGATTCTGTAAGCAAACACTTGTAGACACATAGAAAACCGGGAAAGTGGCAAATTACCCCATTAGGTTTGATTGTATGTGCAATTGACCCCCTTATGTTTTTGTTGTAGCAAATTAGCCCCAAAAGTTTTCATTTAGGTGCAATTGACTACTAGCCTTTATTCCGATGACAAAATTACTTATAAAATCATACAAAAATGTTATTAGCAATTTTTAGATTTGGAAAAGTCATTTTTACCCTTCTCTTCAACATTCATCCTCAACCTTCATCCGCTTTCGCTGAGTGCTCATTAAATCAGAACCTATCAATGATCTGTACAAAAATTATTCCAACATAGAATATACACATTGTCCGGTAATCTAAAGTATGGAGTAAATATTTTAGTCACTAGGAATTTTTGGGAACTTTTGATGGAATCAAATTATCAAAAAGAAAATTCTTAATTTCTTTGCGGGTTTTACGCCTTTAAATATAATTTCTGGCAAGATTGAAAGAGGTTGTTATTTTTCCCCAGAATACAACATTCAAAATCATGAAGCCATTGGCTATGGTTGACTGTTGAGCTGATAATGGGTTAGAGAAGGTGAGGGTAATTAAGACATTTTGCAAGTAGAATTGACAATAATATTTTTTTCTTATTTTATATAATGCATATTATTTAATTAACTTATGGATAGTAGTTGATTGCACATGAAAGCAAAGTTATGGGGCTAATTTGCTTCCGTCAAAACTTAAGGGGGTGAATTGCACGTAATGATAAATTTATGGGGGTAATTTGCTACTTCCCCGAATAGAAAACTATTCTGCTAAATCCTGCAATCTACAAAGACTAAACTTCTACTTCTAGTGTCACACTCACACAGATATTTGTCCGCAATTAATAGACTATACCACCAGTTGTATGGTTTAGAATTCGAGCTCTATAATAAAGTTTTCGAGTTTTGTTTTAAAGTATCTGAGCTATACGGTAAATTTTCTGAACTCACACACTTAAACATAAAAGAAAATAAACTTTTAAAAAGCTCAGAAAAACTACACATGAGCTCGGATAAATGAATAGTGGTTGTATAATGCTTATTATACAACTGGATGTATAGTAGTATTTGTGATTTGTCCGTAGGGGATTAAATAAAGTCATAGAATTATAAGAATCATCATGAATCATGACTTTCCATTTGCATTTACTTCCTCAAGGCTAGCAATACACCAAGAAACTCAAATCCTTTAAGCAACTTAGTAGGCCAATGCTAAGTCAATAAGTCACTTTCCTTAAGCCTCCATTTCAGCTTAGGTTGAAAATCATGTCAATCAATGAGTGACAATGACAAATTGAGTTAGTATGCACATTCTTCTGTCAGTAAGAATGGCAGAGAACAAACTGCTAGAGGATAAATAAGCTGAATCTAGCCATACTGATATACTGCCTCTATTGAGCTTATCCACATTCCATCAAAATTTGATACAAAAATCCCCAAAATCTAATTCACGAAACACCCATCTGGATAGTGTCAAAACATGACGTGGTCATAATAATACATATCCTGCTTCCGGGAAGTCTTTATCAACCACCAATACAACTGTAAAAAATGCTCAGTCCTTGATATTCTGGTTCATTTTAGCCAGCCCATTAAACTTCTTAAGTTTTCTTGTTCCAACAATTCCAAATGGTGCAAATTGTCTCAAGTTTGAAGTTGAATAACTAAAAGAGAAAAAAATTATAATGTCCATTTCGACAAATAACTAGGGTAAATATATAGCCACAAATTAACTTTGAGCACAATATGAACATCATAATTCTCTTTACCTGTGCAGCAGCCGATCGACCCCAACCAGATGACATATTGACAATCATTCCGTGCTTTCTCGCAATCATAAGAGGGATGAAGTGACGGAGCATGTTTGCAATGCCCTTCACATTAGTATCAATGACGTTATCGAAATCTTCTGCTGGAACATCCCAAATAGCGTTGTTTTTGTTAATAGTACCCGCATTATTTACTGCAAGCAAAAACGGTGCTAAGTCTTTTACGCACATTGATAGTTTGATAGATTCAGGTGCGAAGAAAGAACATTTCACAGAGAAGATTAAATGATGAGAGCAATTGAGAACATGATACACATTCGCCGCCGTTACTTTTCCTTACGCTACAGAATTTCGTACTGCCGTTACATTATATTCAGTCATATAAGTCCCTCCAAAAAAATACAGTATTTCAACCATGATAAACAATACTTAAAATATCGCCCATCGGCCATCCTTACCAATAAATGTTCATGATGAAACTAATAGGAATATTTATAATAGTTGGGCCTCAACCATCACCTTAAGGTTTTGGTTGAGATCGTTCATCTATCATGGTATCAAAGCCAGTGTGACCGAAGGTCACGGGTTCGAATCCTGGCAACCTCAAAACCCCTCAAAAACTTTCGAAGTGGAATTCTAGCACATGGTACGGGAGAGCCGGTGCACAACTAAACACTCTTGAAGCCCGACGGGCATTTGAGTGAGGGAGCGTAATAGGAATATTTATAATAGTTGGGCCTCAACCATCACCTTAAGGTTTTGGTTGAGTTGGTTCATCTATCAGAAACATTGAAACCTATATCCCTGACCACCAAGGTGGGGAAAGGGAAACAGAATTAGCCTCAGGCTCCACTCATACACTGGCTGGACAGGCCCATCTTCAAACCATGATGGTTAGGGACATCCACAAAAAGTAATCCCTAACGCCCCTAAATACCCTGGTTGACAGTGGAAGCACCCATAACTTAATGATTGAACCCTAGATAAAAAGCTAGGGTTTCAATTACCCAAACTTATAACATACCAGTGGCTAATGGGTGCAAGAAATCAAACAAGCAAGTCACTACAACATTTCTTACCCATTTCGTCCTCCGAAAATTCTACATACGAGTATAAGATAATTCACAGTTCATCTCAGAGAGATTCTTGTGCATTACCCTCTCCCAAATTCATCGCGTCGAAATTATCAATTGACATTTAGCATTCACCCTATGATTAACTCCTTGTTTGTAAATTCTACTGTATTACACATGTCTGCTGCCCAATATCCTCAATCATTCACACCCCCTAATTTTCGACACGATATTCATCTCTTTCACCCTATTTCAAGAACTAAGGTATCCTCATTGCAAATACTTACACATAAACCCTAATTTCTCTACACATAATTTCAACAATTTAAATAATATTCAAACAAATTCAACAAAACATAATTACCAATAACATCCGGAATCCGCTTCTTTTCGACCAAACCCTTCGCCAATTCTTCCACACTCGCATTCAATTTCTACAAAAAAAAAAACAATAAACCTCAAACCCTAATTACCAATTCCACAGAATAAGCAGGTAACAAAACATCATATAATATGAATTCTACCATACCACATCGACATTGAAGAGAAGATGAGGAGAATCGGAAGTAGAAGAAGATGATTGATTGAGATCGGAAAGAAGAGAATCGAGTTTATCTTGAGAGCGACCGCAACCGACAACACGGTGACCTCGTTTCGCCATTTCTAAAGCTAAAGCTCGACCTAAACCTCGGGTTACGCCTGTGATTAGGACTGTTCTTTGGCCTCCTACCGCTGCTGTTGCAGCAGCCATGGCGTTCGTCGCCATTGTCGGCATTTCAGTGGTGTCTGGTGTACACTGCGTTTCTGAGTGCGCTAAATTTGAAGCATTAAGTGAACCGCTTAGGTTCGAGTGGTGGACCCGTGCCACGTAGACACAGAGAAGCTTGAGACGGTGTTAAATGAGATTTGTTTATTTTAATGGGTTTTTCTAAAATGTGTTAAATAGGTACATGTTACAATTAGGGGCGAAGTCACCTATTAGTAAGGGGTGGCGGTCGCTACCCCAAACTTTAAAAAATTGGTTTAGAAAATGGATTTTTGCTACCCTAAATATTGCTGAATAGCTTATAAGAGTAAATGTTATCTCATTAAGTGTACAATAGACATTGTGGTTCAATGGTAAAGGCCTTGGTTTCCAACCTAGCGCCCTGGGTTCAAATCCCAGTATGTGAAAATTATTAGTGACCTGATTAACTCGACCTTATGCTTAGAGATGGTCTTACAAAAATAGAGATGTGTGGTGTGGTGGAAATAGAGATGTGTGGTGTGGATTGTGTAGTTGAATGGTGAGATTATGTCTTTTGAAAAACTGTTTCTTACTAAAACTATGCAAGACATGTCATTAATTACCTAGAAAAAAAATGTTGTCACATTGATAAAAATGTATCAGAGAAGAAATGTGATCAAGATAATCACCAATTACAATTCGTTCATAGAAAAATACAGCGAAGATGGATAATCGTCGATATAAAATTGAATAATGTGTTTTAGTTAATCACAATTAATTATTGTGTCAAATCTCCCTTTTTTCGGTGAGCAATTGACAATTTATCGTCAATTAGGTTTGATTGCACACAATTAAAACTGATCAAGTGTGTGCCGGCCTGTTTGGCCAATCCCACTTAGCCCGCTATTTAAGCGGGTTTGGTCATAAAAATATTTATAAAAAAACGGGTAGCGGGCGAGAAAAATAGTCAACCTTACCCTCATCCTAAGTCTCCAACAAACTGTCATCTAACCACCACCCAACTGCAATCGTCTCACCCAACCCCACGCCAACCAGCACCCACAACTGAACCCACACATACCACCATTTGTAAACAAGCACAAGATTAGCGGCAGGAAAATAATGATTGAAAATTTGAACAGCAGTAGCATTCAAAATTTTAGGATGATGTTGGAAATCAACAACCCTAGTTCTACAAATTGGACAGTAATGCCCTTAGTAACCATTGATCAATACATTCTTCATGATAAACATGTTTACATTTTCGTTAAAACCCTAATTATTTCCCTCTTTTCAAATTCCCCCAAACAAATCGCACAACTCTCATTTTCCTGCTACTATATTGTCGAATTACCGTTTTCGGGATTGGGTTCGTATGGGATTGTGGGCATTGTTTTGAGGGCAAAACGGTTGAGTGGATTGTCTTCTGATAATGGAGTATTTGGGGGATTAGAGTTTTGATTATTGTTGTTGATTTGATTGTTATTGTTGTACAAAGGGAGATTTGAGAAGTTTGATATGTGAGATTTAATGCATCTTTGAATGTAATTAAGGGAAATGACAGTGAAAACATTGGCGATGAATACGTCGAATGATGTGCAATCTGTTCTTCCTCTCCAAATCAATGTGTCCATTTCTATTTGGGGATTTTGATTTTGGAAGATGATGATAATGGAGAAGAGGAAGGATTTTGATTGCTTTGGGGATGAATGTTCGTCCTTTTCTTTCTTTCTTTTTCTTGAGATATGGGAGTTTCAGCAACAAGGGGGAAGAAGAAATAAAAAAAATTGGATCCACATGTGACCTGTTAGAAAACCGGTTATAACAAGTCAAATAAGGAGTAGGTTCAGTGCAAGTTAAATGACGCAATAGGTAAGATTATTCTCAGTTAAACATTAGGATGAATTAATATGAGAAGAGGAGTTTTAAGTTGGATTATTCTCATGAAATAACCCTAATTTTTTCTGCTTGTAACTTGCGTGATAATTTTTTTATCATCCACATAGTATATTTGTTAGTTGTATGCTCAGTTTGAAATTCATGCCTTAACTTTTATATTTCACAATAATTTAAGTTGTGATCTCTTTTCAAATGAATGATCGGTATGAGTTTCGTTCTTACATACGTTTGTTAATTTCTTAATGGTATGTTGGTGTATGTTTTATTGATTTAATCAATTTACAAAGTGCGAAGTAATTGTTTTGAAATATATTATCACGGATATGGTAGATAGTATCCCTAGTATGGCCATAAAATCTTTTAAACCAACACCATATGTTTTAATGTCAAGATTTGAGGCTTTAAGTTGGACTTTATATTTTAGTTTGAAAACTTGTTGTCTTAACTTCAAAACTTCATGTTGAATTTAGTTTTGATTTCTTAAACTAAATTCCTTGATTCAATTGTTAAGCTTAGATTTTAATTAAAAATATGAGGTTTTTATTTTATTTTTCTATCAATAAAAACCCTAAAAACTAAAAGCTAAGAGATGTAGTAATACATTATTGTCAAAAGCTAATTAGTTCAAATGGGAGAACATATGCAATGCACGAGATATGGGTTCGAATCCCATATTAACTCTAATAAAATTTCCTCATTATATCCAATGATTAGTTAGAGATTCGAAAAGAGTGAGATAATTGACAGTGGTGATTAGCATTATTATCGTCAATATTTAAGAACTTTCAAGCCGAGATATGGGTATTTTAAGTAAAATATTTGGCGTTAAAGCTTTGAAACGATGTTGTAGACTTGTCGTTTAGGTTTAAGATAGAAACGATTGGTTATTAGCATGAAATGCTCCCAAGTATATTTTAATTTGAAACCTCAATAGATTTAGAACTTTAGTTTTAAAACTTCGAGATTTATGTTAACTAATTTACGTCTAAACTCGAAAGTCTTAGATTCAGATGATGCGTGAGAGCTATAATTTTCATTGTTTGCAATTTAACTTTAAAACTCATGGATTTAACTTAAAAGCATCAACCCAAAAACGTTACATTTTTAAGCTAAAATCTCCACCTTTTAAGTTGATATCTTAGGATCAAATAATCGAGCTTTAATAATTGAGGTTCAAAATCTGAAGTTTAATACTCGTGATTTCAATCAATCTCGTGCTCATAAACTACCAACCAAACCCGACTATCCTACGTCATATTTCCTTGTCTTAGCCTCCAATCAATTCCCTTATACGAGCCCTGGAAACCCACGAACTAGCAGTTATACCGAAACAGAGGAACACTGTCATCCCCTTCTAAACCCTATGTAAACCCTTCGAAATTCCTCTAAAGATACCTCATATCTTCGACACTTTTGATCTTCTAAGCTCTCCTAACATTCTCACACAACCCCAAGCTTCAATACCCAGAAAAAACCCTAAGAAAATCTCTTGAATATGGCACGAAAAACAGTGATACACATTCTACTTTCGTTCTGTTTCCCGCGCAGATCCTCCTTGTTCACCCTCGATTTTCGTGGCTACTACATCAAAACGACTTCTGTTTGTTTACACTTTCAGAAACTAAGTTTTCCCAGAGTCCATAACATCTTACGAATCTAAAATTCGTTGAGAAACGAAAGAAAAAATCGTGTTTGGAAATCGTTATTATCAACTTTGCAAAACCGTGTTCAAGTATTCAACTTTCGTCGACGACGACCCTCGAGATTAATCTACGATCGATTACGACCTAAGACGGTGTTAACGATTTACTTGTAAGTTGAGGGTGCAATAATACTCATCTCTTTCTCGTGTTTTTCATCTTTTTTAATTCCATTTGTTTATCGTTTTTATTCCCGTTTCGTTTATTAATATTAACATTGTTTAGTTTTTTTATGTAATTATTTTTGTCATATGTTTGTTTGATTAATTTTTCTCTTGTTTATATTTCATAACCATGATTTTTAATGTGTTTTTGTTAATTAGTTTAGATCGTTAGTTTTTAATTCATATTAATATGTGTTTAATAACTAATTATGAACAACTTATGACATGTTACTTTTTAATAATCAATCACGAAATTTTGTTTGCTCTAAATTTTTAAAAAATTGGACAATTTTTTTAAGGGTTAATTGATAAGAATAATCCAAACTATCACTGATCTTCTCAAAATAATCTCAACTATAGTTTAACTCATAATAATCTGATTTTAACAATCATTTTTCTTCTACTGCACCGGCCTTAGGTGTGACTGGTTATTACCAGTTAAATTTTATTTTTTGCAGGTTACCTTTAAATTTGTGACACCAAGCATTCACCATTCATCATCTATTTTCTTCAATGTACAGAACCCACATTATTTTCCCCTAAATCTGTTTCCCCCAAATCTAATCATACCCTTTCATAATCTTCTTTAATGTACAAAACCCAGAAATATTTCCTCAAATTCCATCAATTTCATACATGAGTCGATCTTTGAAAAACTCAATTTCCCCCAAATATGGTAAATGAATATAGTGGTGGGTTTGGGAGAAGCGCGAGAATATAGAGACGAGTAAAACTTGTTGTTAACACAACCAGGCCACATAGATTATCTATCTCCCCTATTTCAAGATCCAATTTCTTACATTTTTAAGACTGAAAATGAAGCTTCAAAATTTGGTATATCTGAGATTGTTCCTCCCCCTCAAAAAAAAAAAAAATCATCATTTCAAATTTCAATAAATCAATCACTTTGCTTAATTCTAATAGTAATAGTAATAACAATTCAATTTTTGAGGTAAACCCTAGAAATATTGCTCCGACATTATAACCATGGTCTCTAATCTGAATTCATTTACCAAATTGGTTCAAAACACCCAAATTCGTTTACCAAATAAATGAATAAATAAAACAATTAATAAGGGAGAACAAAATAAATAAAAATACCGCAAAATCAAAATCGAAAAAGTAATTACTTTTTCCATCGATTCATGCTTGAAATGGATCCCAGTTTTTAAAAATTAGTTGAAATGAATTGATGGTTAAATTGAATTGACTGGATTTTTGGGTATTGATTTGTTCATTGTAAATGACAAAATTTTTAGTTTTTATATTCTGGTGATGAAGGAGAGGAGTTGAAGAAGATGAAGTTATATTATTATTGTTATAGTGATCTATATATATATATTTTTTGAAAGGGGTGACCTGATTAGATGGTAGTCGGTTACTTGGTTCTTTTCGAGAAGAGGAAGGTATTAGCGCGGTTTATTTTGAGTTAAAATGGAGTTTGGATTATTACGAGAAGATCATCAATAGTTTGGATTATTTCTGTCAAATAACCCTTTTTTTAATCATCTTAACTACGAGTAACTTTTTTTTACCAAACCATGACGTATGTAAAATAATGTTATTTTGTTGCTCAACAAACTGTTTGCACATGCAACATTTAAATTATTAATGATGATCCTACTAGCCTACTAGGAGCTTCGTAACAATAAAAAAAGAATGAAAAAACAATGACAATACCAATAATAATAACTACAGTCGTGGCAAAATACAAATAAACATAACAATAGTTGTGGTAAAATTGTGGTAAATTATGGTAAATGCAAATATACCGTGAGAATAATAAAGCAGAACAACTGAAGCTCAAAAATATTTCACGGGAGAGAGAAATTAGTTAAACGCTAAAGATTTAATGTATTAACTATTTTACTATGCTCAGATGACAGGACCTATCGGCGGTACGCCGCCTCTATGCAAATTAGGAACGGTGAAGCCATCAATTTATTACAATACTATAATAATGCAAATTAGGAACTGCCGGTTTATGCTTTTGGGACTTTTCGGGTTCCGATCTATACCAGTTCCGGAACGGTGAACAGCCCTAAATATACCAGAACTTGAACCCATCAATTTATTACAATACTATAATAATATCAAGTTAATTGATAATAAATCACTAACTACAACAACTACACTAAATTGAATAATACAATCAGTTAAATAAATACCTTATCATTCATGCGATGATATTCCTGATAATCTATGAACGACTTGTTTTTGAGTTTCTCAAAGAAATCTACAGCATTACCATCCTTGAGAAGTGTTAGCAGATAATCAAACGATGGTGTATATTGTTCTACGAGACTCTCATAAAAACCGATTAGTTTTATCTGGAAAAGAAGAAGTGAATAGGTCGCATAAACTATGCAGTTTGACGTATGTCCCTGTCCTGATCAAGGGGTTTAGGAATAGCAAGCTTATCTTCTAACCTAAAATTTCTCCAACTAAAATGGCCCTTAGTAGTTAAGGAGGGCTCTGAAAATACCAGTAGCTCTCGGATACTCTTACTCAGTTGAGAATCAGCCAAATAACTCATATTGATGGAGAGAGATAAGAATGAGATTTAGGGTTGATGAAATAAATGAGGATTTTGCACCCACAAACTTAACTTGGACGATTTACTAGGATAGATAGACTATAGGACTCCAGATCTACTAATTAGTGAAGTTTTTGGAAAGGTTTTTGGTGTTTTAATGGAGAAAGTTGGGAGTATTGGGGGTGTTTAGAGGGAGAAAGAAGAAGCTAAATAAAGGAATAAATGAATTTCACCAAAACTCATTTCCCCTTTTTCAACTACACTTCCATTTTAGGGTTTCTTTCCTCCTCATTCCGCTTAATTATTTTAACCACTTACATAATTATCTTTTATGTTGTTTCTTTTTGCATTTTTATTTCTGTTTTTGCTTATTTGATTATTATCATAGCTTATATTGATTTGGGTAACTCTGTATTATATGGAAAATACATTCAATATTTTAGGTTATGTTATTATTTAGTTGGGTATGAATTAGAAATACGAGTTGAGAAGATGCGAAATCAATTGATTGTTGGTTTTTGGTCTTATTTCATGTCGGATGGATTGACTCAAGCTCTGAATACAGTTGAATACAGTCATTCCAGGGTGGATTTTCGGTATATATCTATTGTTCGTAATATTTTAGGTTATGCTATTATTTAGTTGGGTATGAATTAGAAATACGAGTTGAGAAGATGCGAAATCAATTGATTGTTGGTTTTTGATCTTATTTCATGTCGGATGGATTGACTCAAGCTCTGAATACAGTTGAATACAGTCATTGCAGGGTGGATTTTTGGTATATATCTGTTGTTCGTAAGCTAGCTCCTGGTGGCTAGGTGTCGTAGGTGGGGATTGGTCACGGCAAAACCAGTAGTCGCAAGTAGTGTGGTGAGTGTGAGTGTGTGCGTGCTTTTCTTTGTTGATTGAGGTAGGATGAAGGAGTTGGATAGGAAGGATTTGCTAGCACCTAAATTTCAATCGTCACCTTTTCTGGCTCCTTCCTTCCATTTTATCTTCTCCTTTCTCTCTCTAAACACCCCCAAAACTCTGAACTTTCTCCATCAAAACACAAAAAACCTTTCCAAAAACTTTACTAATTAGTAGAACTTTCTCTTATCAATCCTAAATCTCATTCTTAAGAGCTTCCTCTCTCTCTCCACCAATATGAATGATTTGGTTGATTCTCAACTGAGTAAGAGTATCCGAGAGCTGCTGGTATTTTCAGAGCCCTCCTTAACTACTAAGGGGCATTTTAGTTGGAGAAGTTTTAGGTCTAAAGATAAGCCTGCTATTCCTAAACCCCTTGATCAGGGACAGAGACATACGTCAAACTGCATAGTTTATGCGACCTATTCACTTTTTCTTTTCCAGATAAAACTAATCGGTTTTCGTGAGAGTCTCGTAGAACAGTATACACCATCGTTTGATTATCTGCTAACACTTCTCAAGGATGGTAATGCTGTAGATTTATTTGAGAAACTCAAAAACAAGCCGTTCATAGATTATCAGGAATATCATCGCATGAATGATAAAATATTTATTTAACTGAGTATTATTCAATTTAGCAAGCACAAGAAAGCAAAAAGGTTAGCTATACAATTTCATCTAGCATAATGATGTTAACATGAAACAACCATTACTAGAATATGGATCAATTTAACGAGATTAATTTCAACAAACATTAATGAATAACGCTAATGTAAAAGAGCAAATGATTACTGATATGAATTGAAAACTCCAACGATAGTGAATGCTCAGTAGCTTTATTCAACAAGGTAGAACTGGCGAAAATCAACTCATAAGGCGTATCTTTAGTATCTAAATAGTAAAGGCATAGCTGAATTTTCTCATAACGTCTCAACTTATGCTCAGCGTAATCTCTCTGCACAGAATCCTGCGAAGTATATAACATCTCACATAACGCCTTTATATCCATATCACACTCGAATCAACTTTTTCCACACTAAAATCAATCAATTCAACTTAATTATTAGCATTTTCGACAAATAATACTATATTTATGATCTCTTATGTTTCAAATTACTTCACAAATGATAAGTGCATATTTTATACATATTTACCCTATTATTTAGCTCAATTTTATATGTATTATGCACTACTTTTAGTGTTTATGAGCTAATATTTGCTTTCTAGTTCCATTTGTATGTTTTCTCATGTTTTGTAGAAAAATGAGCTAAAATGAGCCCAATTTTACTCAAGTACAAATACTAGAAGCATGAGCTAAGCTATAGAAGAGATGATGGACCAACATGGAAGATGTGCATGGACTTGCATGGATAAAATGATGGATTAATTTGAAGAATTACAAATGCAAAGTCAAGCCCATAATTCACAAGTCAACAAATGTCTAGGATGATAAAGTCACATAGAGATCCTTTCTAAGATGCCAAGCATTGCATTTAGCCGGGTGATTAAAGGAGCATTAAAACATTACCATTGGATTATTTGAGCATTAAACCAAGAATTGAAGAGAAAGAACCCGGATAACCACGCCCTTGATCGGGGTTGACCCTTTCTTGCTATTTTACGTTATGCCCCTATTTTCTTGTAAATAGGGGCCTTAATCCGTCATTAGGGGCATATTTTATTCTTACGTCTTGTATTCTCTACAATAGCTTTAAGCAATATTTCTCTCATTTAGTTTTCATATTTAGTCTAAAGATTGTTAAGCATTTGGTTGGTTAAACATTTGGTTATTTATACAAGCATTTGGTTCTACTTTCTTGTTTTCAATACAAGTTCATTTCCAATTCGGTAATTCTAATTCTACTTTGTTTAGTTTACATTTCCATTATTAGTAATCGCATAATTTTCATCATTAGTACTTTTATATCACATAGTTTAGTTTTATATTATATGTTTCACCATTTAGTTTACATCATTTCTATAATTATGTTTAATATTTCTTACAACAGAGTTTGTAGTTTACACTTTAATATGAGTAGGTAAATTCCTTAGTCTAGGGGCTAGGGAAGCCATGCAAAATCAAATATGTAAAATGGTAAATTAGGTTGATATAATATTGTCTAATTGTTTCTATCACATGTTTGCATCGTCACGTTTAATCTATGTTTAAAGGCCTTATTCATTGATTAAGTTTGTTCATTCGTTCTAAAAGTCGAGAGGCACGGAATTGAATTAGACTAAGCATGTGTAGTAGGACGACCTAGTCATTGATGAGAGTTTCTCTAGGACTCGGTCTATGGTTGACACTAATACCGTAAGGTGGGTGTCTCTAAGCCTAAACAATTGACAATGTTATTATTACTGAGTTTATCATGATCATATATTTACCTTTGCATGTGTGACCCGACTCCCCTAAACTCTCTTTTATCATATAATTTTTATATTAATATTTGCTAGTCATCAACCAAACTACAAACAAACAAAACGAAATCGATCTTGATAGAAATCTTCCCATAGCATTTCACAACGCAATTCCCGTCTCCTTGTGTTCGACTCCTATTACTACTGTTCCGGGTGTAATTCCAGAGCAGATATTTGTTACCACTCGTAGCTCGTAGGATGTCGTCTTTGCTTGAATCCTTCTTGCGGTCTCCTGAAACGATGAACAAACTGAGGGCTCGGCTTTGGCCGAGCGTACTCACTCCGACGCTCAAGTCAGTAAACTTAAAGGATTAAGTTGTGTTACTTGGCTAGGTATGTATTGTAGAGAGATAAAGAGGATATTACCAGATGAATAGTGTATTTAGGTTAAGTTGTTGGATCCTTTCCTCAATGAAGGTTGAGGAGTATTTATAGACTTTCACCTTTTGTCACATAGTGGCCAAGTAGCCAAGTGGCTAGCAGGTGGAAAGACCGTTGTGCCCTCGGCCGATGGACCCATGGCAGGCCGGCCGAGGGTCTTGGATATGAGTACGCGGATATGTGTCCCGGCTGGCAGGTTGTCAGGCCGAGACCTAGGTGACAGGCCGATGGGATGCATCGGCTAGGTTGTCTGAGTCGTTGACTTTGCTGTGGATATCTTTGACCTTGCTCAGTGTGTTGACTTGGTCAGCGGTGCAGAATATGCCCCATCAATTTGCCCCCAGCGTAGTCTATGCCGTGGTATGGGCTCCGATGTATGTTGAGCGTATATTCTGCGCAAGTAATTTGCAAAATTTTCTGCATCGGCTTCTCCTGATTCTTCTGATGCATCGGCTTCTTCTCCGTCGGCATAATCATTCGTAGGCCGTACCATATCCCCCCTCCACATGGATGTGTAAAGGGCATCCGATGTGGAAAAGAAAGTGACGCTGGCCGAGACCAGGGTTGAGAGTGCCGGTTGTTTTTGATTGCCCCCAGGCCGGTGCTTCCTAGCTTGGTTGACCATGTGGCCGGCGGAGAGCATTTACATAGGAATTTGTTGAGGAAGATGAACAGGTGAAGAGATGTGAATGGGCGTGTTGAAGACGCTTGGTCACTATTGCATTGATTGACATTCAACTGTTGCAACGATTGACATTCCGCGGTTGCATGTCTGACACGTGTATGTTCGCTGATTGGTTGACGCTTCATGGGTTGTGCCCTGATTGGTCCTTCTTCATGGGCTTTTCTCTATAAATAGGGCAGTTATTCCGTGATTTTGGCCTCCATTTTATTTTCTCAAATTTTCTCCAAAATCTTCATCTCTTTTAAACTTTCAAGGACTGCCTTTGTCTTCCCAATCTTCCGAGTCTTTGATCCGGCGAGTGTTTTTCTTTTAAGGTAAACGAACGAGTTCTTTCATCTCTTATTTCGTTAGTAATTTGTTGTGAACATGTCTTCTGCCGATGCTGGACCCAGTAAACCTTCGTTGGGGAGCCCTAGGTCTTCTTCTCCTGAAGTCGATCCTCAAATTCTGGAGGAATGGGAGGATGATGATTCTTATGGTGATTTTGGTGATGATTTCGGTGAGGAGGAGGAAAGTTCTCGTCCTAGTGAGGGGAGACAGTACGTCATGGATCACGGCGATGCCTGTAAGGTTCGCCTTGATCGTGCTTGGTCCCATAAGCTTGCCAGTTGTTCCGGCGAGAAATTTTTCGAGGGCCATTTTTTCTTTGGTAGGGGATACGAAATTGTTATCCCTGGGGAGGGTCAGTCCGTCTGTTGTCCTCCACCGGGCCACACCGGCGTATACATGCGGCATTTGGAGTACGGGCTCCGGTTTCCGCTGAATGGGTACGTTATGGCCATAATCAGAGCCATGAACGTTGCCGTCGCCCAACTGCACCCGCTGGCTATGAGAACCCTAATCGGTTTTGTCTGGCTTTGTCTCTTTAAGGGGGAGGCTCCGACGGTGAATTTATTCCGCCGACTTCATCATCTTAAACCATCGATCTCTGGCTGCGTCGGATGGTATAGTGTGCAAACGGAGCAGGGTTATGTCTCTGTTGACAAACTTTCTTCTTGCAAGGACTGGCAAGGTCGGTGGGTGTACGTTAAAGTGCCGGATGACTATCCGCTGCCCCGCTCCTTCCAGCACCAAGTTAATTTGCGGTGTGAGACTAGGGCGGAGCATGACAGGTGGGTCACTCGGAAGCATCTGAAAATGGATGCCAGCAAGGTCCATCTCAAGGAGGATGAGAGGCTGGCAATGAGGCTTTTTGAGGTGGACAAGAATGGGATGCCGAAGAGATGGATTCCCCCGACGCAGATCGTTCTTCAGGATGAGCCGCTTTGCTATGTCGGCCTCATACCGGCCCTAGCACGGGGTGAGTGGGGTCGGTGTGAGGCCCATCACCGCTCTCAATGTTCCTGCTTTTCGAACCTCGATTTATTTCCTCTACTTGACTCTTTGTTTCTTTTGCAGATCACTTTGGACCGGACCTATCTGAGGATATCCTTCGGAGAATGGGGCTGCACAAAGATAAAACCGTTGCTAACTTGCATCCCAAGGCTCTAGCCCATGACCGCAGGACGTCGCCGAATGATCTTATGGAACAGCGGCTGAAGGTCTTGAGCAAGGAGGAAGCGCGGCGAGGGTTGTTAGCGGCGTAGTGCGTCGGACGCGGAAAACAAAGTCTTCGGCGGCAACGGCGTCGACACCGGTTCCAACTCCCATCCCCTCCCTTAAGAAGGTGGAGATTGTCGATATTCCCGATGAGGGGGACTCTGATGCAGAGGGATCTCCCTTTATCCGTAAGAGGAAAGGGACAGCTTCTGCCGCTGGCAAGGAAGTGCCTTCTCCGGTCAAGAAGGCCAAACATGGTACCTATCTATCCTGTGGCTCAAATTTAGTCGAAATATGTTAATGCTGATGCCTTTATTAAATTTTGTAGACCAACCACTGCCGGCTTCCGCTCCCATTGGGCAGCAAGCGGAGGGGATCCCCGCGCAGGTCGGTGATCAAGGCGTCACCGTCAATTCTTCATCCCAGAAGGTTTCCTTCTCTCACCGCACATGTTGCAGTCGGTGATCAAAGTGTCACCACCGTCTCCCTCTCCCAAAAGGCTTCCGTCGCCCAGCTTATAGAGGAAGGCACGAAGCTGATTAAGGAGCTGGCGAGGTGGAACGTGGTTACCGGCGCTCGCCTCATGGAGCAGGAGAAGGCCGTGGCTCGAGCTGTTTCTGAGCGTAATGCCACTAAGCAGGTGGCTGCGTCGGCGAAGCTGGATCTCCTTAATGAGCGGAGGCTTAGGGGAGACGTTGAGAAGGCGCTCTTGGCTGAGAGAAAGCTCAGGGAGGCCGCTGAAAAGGAGGTCCTTGCTGAGAGAGCCAAGGTCGAGGCTGCGGCGGCCGAAGCTGCGAAGCTGTTGGAGAAATGTAACCTTGTTCAGGGGCGTGCCGACCTCTATCTCCAGCAGAGGAATGAATCCAGGGAGCTGTTTAAGGCCCAGGCGGAGGTGGTTCGGGGTAAAGAGGCCATCATTAGGCAAAAGGAGAAGGACATTGAGATGCTCCAAACCATTATGCTCCCCAAACTGTGCGCTGAATTCCGGGATTTGTCCGAAGATGCTGCTAGGGAAGTGATCGGGGAGCTTTTCCCTCTTGCCGGCTCCTTTCCGTGGGGCCAATTTGACAAGCTGCTTGATGACAAGCTCGAGGCTAAGGAGAAAGCCGTGGCGGAGAAGGCCAAGGAGGCGGTGAGAGCGAAAATGGAGAAGGAGGCGGCCGCTGCGAAAGTAGCCCTTGCTGAGAAGGCTAAGGCGGCCAAGGAGGAGGCCGATAGGATGAGGGCAGCTGATGATGCCGAGGCCAAGGCCGAGGCTGCTGAAAATGAGGCTGCTCGGAAAGCTGCTGGGTTGCCCGACGAAGAAGACGCTACTACCGCCGCTGGTGGCGAGCGGCAACAGACATAGGGATATTGTGTCTACCATTTTGCCTTTTGTCTTTGTAATCTTTTTGTAATTTTGTTGAACATATTTAATAAGAGCTCGTTTCTTCTGCCTCCGGCTTGGCCGAGGTTTTTACCTCATTCTCCTTTCCCTTGTGCTAATAGTTGAGCATAGCGTTTTTTGTTTTATTATTGTTATTTTTTCTTTTGCCTCTGTTTCCGCCTTGGCTTGGCCGAGGCGGTCTTAGGGTGTGTTCCTCAACTGTGCGACGCTTCTAAGGCGTTTTGATCACTTTGCGAGTATCGACTGCGTTGGTAGAGACCGTCGAGGTATTTATTTCTTGAGGATGATTGCCATTCTTGCCGGTGTGACGGTATCAGCCGGTGAGTGCTCCTCGTTATTGACTGCCGCTCTTGTCGGTATGACAGTGTGAGCCGGCGTCGTTTTCTTGATAGCGTGTTACGTGGCGTCTACCACTTGGAGTGACTGCCGAAGCGTCTACTACTTGGGGTGACTGCGACGGCGCTGTATTTCTTCACAACGACTGCCGCTCTTGTCGGTATGACAGTGTGAGTCGGCGTCGTTTTTTTTTTGATAGCGTGTTACGTGGCGTCTACCACTTGGAGTGACTGCCGAAGCGTCTACTACTTGGGGTGACTGCGACGGCGCTGTATTTCTTCACAACGACTGCCGCTCTTGTCGGTATGACAGTGTGAGGCGTCGTTTTTTTTTATAGCGTGTTACGTGGCGTCTACCACTTGGAGTGACTGCCGAAGCGTCTACTACTTGGGGTGACTGCGACGGCGCTGTATTTCTTCACAACGACTGCCGCTCTTGTCGGTATGACAGTGTGAGCCGGCGTCGCTTTTTTTGATAGCGTGTTACGTGGCGTCTACCACTTGGAGTGACTGCCGAAGCGTCTACTACTTGGGGTGACTGCGACAATGGCTGTATTTCTTCACAACGATCGCCGCTCTTGTCGGTATGACGGTGTGAGCCGGCGTCGTTTTTTTTTTTTTTTTTTGATAGCGTGTTACGTGGCGTCTACCACTTGAAGTGACTGCCAAGCGTCTACTACTTGGGATGATGCGGCGCTGTATTTCTTCACAACGACTGCCGCTCTTGTCGGTATGACAGTGTGAGCCGGCGTCGCTTTTTTTGATAGATAACTGATGGGAAAAATTTACACTTTGATGGAAGGTTTGGATGATTTTTCATTAGGTAAAGACATGCGTCGGGGTGTCCACAGCTGTTTTGGACACCTCCGCCGCTACATCGATTTTTACAAGACTACCAACCCCCTAATGGCTCATCACAGCACACACTCCCGATCGGCCACTAGTTGTCTCCATGAGGTCGCCCTCCTGCTGTAAGGACGGACCTTTTCCTTTTTCGGACTTCCTTGCCTCTTTGAGGGATTGCATATTGCATCCTCGGGCAGCTATCTGGATGTTGATCACCTCATCCTTCTCGTCTTTGGAGACGAGCTTATGCGCTTCCCCCCGGTCCGAGACGTACATCAGTGTTAGGGCCCGGATGGACATCACTGCGTCGGCCTCGCTCAGGGTAACCCGGCCTATGAGAACGTTGTATGCGGAGGAGCCGTCGATGACCACAAATTCAGCTAGGATGTTCTTGGCCGCCGTCTTTTCGCCGAACGTCACCGGGAGTCTGATTGATCCCAGTGGTACCAGGCCGGCCCCAGAGAAGCTGTATAGTGGGTTGGTGCAGGGGCTTAAGTCTTTTATTTTTAGGCCGAGGCCGAGGAAGCATTCCCTGAACATGATGTTCGTGTATGCGCCTGTGTCGATCAGGCACCTCTTGACTAGGTGGTTGGATATGTCTAAATTGACTACAAGTGGGTCGCTGTGAGGAGCGATGACTCCTTCATAGTCCTTCCTGTTGGGAAATGTGTCCTCAACAATAGTGCGATCACGTGATTTAAATATCATTATTAAATCTCATTTCAAAGAATACAATTGGGAAGTAATATTGTTACTGTCAACTGGTCAACATATATCGGTAATGATTGGCTGACTAGAGTTTGACATTACTGTCGTGAGACGGTGGTGATCAGTTGACCCCCTAGGTCATACCTAAAGGGCAATACACTTAATTGATTATTTAATTAATCGTATAACGTTGCGAGTTAATTGAATTACTTGAAAATTGACGGACGATTTTGGAAGTAAAATTTACGTATCAAATTGAAATGTGATTAAATGAGATACGGTCTGAGTAATCGAATTGTATCATTACTCGGATGAAATTATTGTTTAAAGAAACAATCGAAATTGAATGAATTATTGTAAATACGATTTATAAATTGGTAAAATATTTTGGCACAAGTAATTATGAAATTACTAAGTCAATTTTTGTATGTGACGTATTTTTATTAATACGTTGATTTTTAATATGTTAAAAATACATAACAAATATATGTGACATGTAACATGTAACATATAGACAATTGACAAAAATAATATGGAATCCATATTATTGAATAGGCCGAAAATTAGAAGGGTTTGAACTAATTATAAGTTGTTTGTAATTAGTGGATAAACACAATGATGAAAAAGGAACCTAGCCATGCAAGCCTATTGTTCCTTGTGAAGAACAATTTCTCCATGCATTGGCTCACCCATAAAGCCCCTCTTACACGGTTTTGGGGAAGAGAATTTGTCATTGTTTTTCTCTATAATTTTACCAAATAATATACTAAAGCTAGTGTATTATTTTACTCATTCCAATTCTATCATCAAATATAGAGATTTTCTAGAGAAATAAAATCCTCTCTTCTTCTCTCTAAAACCGAAAACACATAAGGGTTTTATAAAGTTTTTGGTTCAATTTTCACTACATTAATATTATACTAGTACTTATAATATTAATTAGATTAAGTGTTAAGCCTTGGGTATAAAGCTTGGGGAGAGATCTTATTCTTAGATCTTGTTCATCCATTGGAATAGCTCAAGAACAAGAAGAGAAAGGTGATCTCTCTTGTGCCCAATATAGCCGAAATATTGAATGTAAGGACATTATTTCTCTTCTTTTATATTAATGTTTGCATGCATAAAATCCGTTTTAATTTTATGACAAAATTAATTAGACATATATGAGTATGTTAAATATGTATATGAATCTACATTTCCTTCACTTCCTTCCGATAGTCATGTCGGGGACGCTGGTAGAGGGGGTCCCTGCGTTGGGCACAAAGTTGATGGCCTGATATAGCTCGTTCAGGTGTCGTTTGTGCCCGTGAGCGGACCCTCCGTTCTCGTTGCCCCCGATGACAACATGGATCACCCCTATCCGTTCGAAGACGGATTTCCTATCTGAACTGCCGGCGTCATCTTTTTGGCCTTTGGCAACGTACTTGCCGAGGCTCCCCTTCCGGATCAGCTCTTCGATGGCATTCTTTAGATGCCGGCAGTCGTTGGTTAGATGGCCGGTGTGGCCGTGATATTCACAGTACTGGCTCGTGTCGCCGTCGCTTTTTGGCTTGGGGGGTCTCTCCCACTTTTGGCCCTCGTTTTTGCTCAGGGCGAAGACCTCGGCGGCTGATACGACGAGAGGGGTTTTTTCACTATACCGCCTCTGGTGGTACGTTCCTGAATTCCACCCGGCGCCCGCCGAGTCCTGTTTCCGGGCGGATCTGTCCGACCGTGACCTATTATTCTCACGGTGTCTTTCATCGGACCGAGACCCGTTGTTGTCACGGCGTCTTTCATCCGGGTTGTCCTCCCGGTGGCTCTTCTTTTCTGAGTGCTCGACCTCGCTAGGGCCTACCCAGGTCTTGTGATAGTCCTCTACCTTGATGGCCTGGTCGGCCATCCTCCTGGCGGCGTCCCAGCCCAGGCCTCCGTACTTGATGAGCTCATTTTTTAAGTCTCCCCTTGGGAGGCCTTTCATCAGCGCGAAGGCCGCCAGTTCGGGATTAATCTCTCGAATCTGCTGGACCTTTCCATCGAACCTCTTCACATAGCTTCGTAGAGACTCGCCCCCTCCTGTTTGATAGCTAGGAGGTCCAATGTCTCCACGGCCTTTCTCTTGTTGCAAGAGTATTGGGCTAGAAGGGCGTCCCTTAGGTCGGCGTAGTAGTATACCGAGCCGTCGGGAAGCCCCTTGTACCAACTTTGAGCCATCCCATGCAGAGTTGTTGGGAAAACTCGGCACCAGACCTCATCGGGCTGCTCCCATACCGACATGTAAGACTCGAAAGCCTCGGCGTGGTCGGGCCGGATCACTGTCTCCTTTGTATGATAGGGGTGGCAACTTGAGCTTAGTCGGCACCTGGACTTCTAGGACGTAGGCGCTGAGAGGCTGTCTGACCATATGTCGAACGACACGAGGCGATCGGCTCCTCGCATTCCTAGTCCGGCTCCTCCCCTCGTATCGGGAAGGACTCCTTCTTCGACTCGGACTTCTTCTCCAACTCTGCTGAGTCGGACTCCTCTGGCTCCTTCGGGGTGAGCCTCGTTCGTGTGGCGGACGCCTGTCCTCCCACGAGTGCGGGAAGGACTTAGGTCTACCGCGCCCACTTTGGGCTCCCCCGGCGTCTTGGCTTGGTCAGCTTCTCCTAGTGCTCCGTTCAAATTTCTTGGAGTCACGTTTAGGGCCCTAGTCTCCTGGACAGTTTCCGCCGCTCTTGTCGGCGTGACAATGTGAGCGGGCGTTTTTCGATTAGGTCCGGAGCATTTTCGGTTTCGCTACGTCAACCACCATTCCCCACGATGGTGACTTTGATTGGTGGCGGCAGCGCGTGTCGGGTATTATTGGCATCCCGAACTCGGTTGGATTACTCCGCCGGTGGAGGGCTGCACAACTCCAGAGTTGTTGAAAGCATCATCTTGGTAGAACGCGGTTTCGTCGGTCACGACTGCGTCTTGTTGTTTCGACATTTTCTTAGCTTTTTGGGTGGGTTTTTGTTGATTTGTGTTTTTGTTTGGGAATGAATGTGACTAGCTTCTAGTGTCTTTCCCCACGAGGCGCCAATTGTTCCGTGTAATTCCGGAGAGCGGATATTTGTTACCACTCGTAGCTCGTAGGATGTCGTCTTTGCTTGAATCCTTCTTGCGGTCTCCTGAAACGATGAACAAACTGAGGGCTCGGCTTTGGCCGAGCGTACTCACTCCGACGCTCAAGTCAGTAAACTTAAAGGATTAAGTTGTGTTACTTGGCTAGGTATGTATTGTAGAGAGATAAAGAGGATATTACCAGATGAATAGTGTATTTAGGTTAAGTTGTTGGATCCTTTCCTCAATGAAGGTTGAGGAGTATTTATAGACTTTCACCTTTTGTCACATAGTGGCCAAGTGGCTAGCAGGTGGAAAGACCGTTGTGCCCTCGGCCGATGGACCCATGGCAGGCCGGCCGAGGGTCTTGGATATGAGTACGCGGATATGTGTCCCGGCTGGCAGGTTGTCAGGCCGAGACCTAGGTGACAGGCCGATGGGATGCATCGGCTAGGTTGTCTGAGTCGTTGACTTTGCTGTGGATATCTTTGACCTTGCTCAGTGTGTTGACTTGGTCAGTGGTGCAGAATATGCCCCATCAACTACATTTATTTGTATTTAGGAAATTTATCTTTGCATAGGTGTGCGATAACCTATCAACAAAACAAATAATAACTCAAAAAATTCAGAAAAAATTTGAATATATCATGAACTACAAATCATCGATTGAACATCAATGCTATAACAAATTACAGAAAAATTAATCGCATTACCTGTTAGATTCGAATTGAGATCAAAATGCAGTAGTTCGATTATCGTCGTTTCTATGCAATAATTTTGAAAGTTGAAGATTGAAAAATACGATTTACGAATGATTTTTATTAAGTGGTGGTTGAATTTAAAGGATAAAAGGGAATCAAAAGTTGTTGTTTTTGTAACACACTATTATTATGTTTATATATTTTCGACAAATGTGTGATATATTTATTTTTTAAACTAATAAAACAAAAATCAATTCATTTTTTTTCCCGCCAAGGCGCAAAGGGTCAATTAGGTGGGATTTGGATCGACCAGTTTGGGATGGTTTAGTTAGGGTCTCTCATTGTTTTCAGATTATTTCGGGTCGGGCCGGGTCATTTCGAGTTTCAGGTCATTTTCTGTTCAAGCGGGGCGGGTTATTTCGTGTTTGGTCAATGAATAAGAGAACAAAAAAGTCATTTCAAGTCGTTTTAGTTCAATTAAAGTTATGTTTTGTCGGATCATTTTCGGGTTGGATGGTTTCAGATCGGCTCATTTTTGTGTCGGGTCAGTTACGGGTCAAGAAAACCCATGTCATGTTCGGGTCGGGTCAATTCGGGTTTCGGATCACATTCGGGTTTCGGATCACATTCGGATGATGTAGTGAGGGTCAATTTCGAGTTAGCCTTTCCGGGTTGGGTCAATCAGGTCGGGATGCTTTTGCCATGTATACGGACTACATATGTTATCCTTCTAAGAAATACTATCCAATCCATCGGTAACACCTTCCATTTTTGTGCAATTAAGTCCAATGGTAACTGTTCCGGGTGTAATTCCAGAGCAGATATTTGTTACCACTCGTAGCTCGTAGGATGTCGTCTTTGCTTGAATCCTCCTTGCGGTCTCCTGAAACGATGAACAAACTGAGGGCTCGGCTTTGGCCGAGCGTACTCACTCCGACGCTCAAGTCAGTAAACTTAAAGGATTAAGTTGTGTTACTTGGCTAGGTATGTATTGTAGGGAGATAAAGAGGATATTACCAGATGAATAGTGTATTTAGGTTAAGTTGTTGGATCCTTTCCTCAATGAAGGTTGAGGAGTATTTATAGACTTTCACCTTTTGTCACGTAGTGGCCAAGTGGCTATCAGGTGGAAAGACCATTGTACCCTCGGCCGATGGACCTGTGGCGGCCTGGCCGAGGGTCTTGGATATGAGTACGCGGATATGTGCCCCCGGGCGGGTTGTCGGCCGAGACCAGTGTGACAGCCGATGGGATGCATCGGCTAGGCTGTCTGAGTTGTTGTCTTTGCTGTGGATATCTTTGACCTTGCTCAGTGTGCTGACTTGATCAACGGTGCAGAATATGCCCCATCAATTTGCCCCCAGCGTAGTCTATGCCGTGGTATGGGCTCCGATGTATGTTGAGCGTATATTCTGCGCAAGTAATTTGCAAAATTTTTCTGCATCGGCTTCTCCTGATTCTTCTGATGCATAATCATTCGTAGGCCGTACCATATCCCCCCTCCACATGGATGTGTAAAGGGCATCCGATGTGGAAAAGAAAGTGACGCTGGCCGAGACCAGGGTTGAGAGTGCCGGTTGTTTTTGATTGTCCCCAGGCCGGTGCTTCCTAGCTTGGTTGACCATGTGGCCGGCGGAGAGCAGTTACATAGGAATTTGTTGAGGAAGATGAACAGGTGAAGAGATGTGAATGGGCGTGTTGAAGACGCTTGGTCACTGTTGCATTGATTGACATTCAACTGTTGCAACGATTGACATTCAACTGTTGCAACGATTGACATTCCGCGGTTGCATGTCTGACACGTGTATGTTCGCTGATTGGTTGACGCTTCATGGGCTGTGCCCTGATTGGTCCTTCTTCATGGGCTTTTTCCTATAAATAGGGCAGTTTTTCCGTGATTTTGGACGCTAATTCCATTTTCTCAAATTTTCTCCAAAATTTTCATCTTTCGAAACTCTCAAGGGCTTCCCTTTTTCTTCCAATCTTCAGAGTCTTTGATCCGGCGAGTGTTTTTCTTTTAAGGTAAACGAACGAATTCTTTCATCTCTTATTTCGTTAGTAATTTGTTATGAACATGTCTTCTGCCGATGCTGGACCCAGTAAACCTTCGTTGGGGGGCCCTAGGTCTCCTTCTCCTGAAGTCGATCCTCAAATTCTGGAGGAATGGGAGGATGATGATTTTTATGGTGATTTTGGTGATGATTTCGGTGAGGAGGAGGAGAGGTCTCGTCCTAGTGAGGGGAGACAGTACGTCATGGATCACGGCGATGCCTGTAAGGTTCCCCTGGATCGTGCTTGGTCCCATAAGCTTGCCAGTTGTTCCGGCGAGAGATTTTTCGAGGGCCATTTTTTCTTTGGTAGGGGATACGAAATTGTTATCCCTGGGGAGGGTCAGTCCGTCTGTTGTCCTCCACCGGGCCACACCGGCGTATACATGCGGCATTTGGAGTACGGGCTCCGGTTTCCGCTGAATGGGTACGTTATGGCCATAATTAGAGCCATGAACGTTGCCGTTGCCCAACTGCACCCGCTGGCTGTGAGAACCATAATCGGTTTTGTCTGGCTTTGTCTCTTTAAGGGAGAGGCTCCGACGGTGAATTTATTCCGTCGACTTCATCATCTTAAACCATCGATCTCGGCGCGTCGGATGGTACGATGTGTGCAAACGGAGCAGGGTTATGTCTCTGTTGACAAACTTTCTTCTTGCAAGGACCGGCAAGGTCGGTGGGTGTACGTTAAAGTGCTTGGATGACTATCCACGCCCCGCTCCTTCCAAAGACCAAGTTAACTTGCGGTGTGAGACTAGGGCGGAGCATGACAGATGGGTCACCCGGAAGCATCTGAAAATGGATGCCAGCAAGGTCCATCTCAAGGAGGATGAGAGGCTGGCAATGAGGCTCTTTGAGGTGGACAAGAGTGGGATGCCGAAGAGATGGATTCCCCCGACGCAGATCATTCTTCAGGATGAGCCGCTTTGCTATGTCGGCCTCATACCGGCCCTGGCACAGGGTGAGTGGGGTCGGCGTGAGGCCCATCACCACTCTCAATGTTCCTGTTTTTCGAACTACGATTTATTTCTTCTTCTTAACCCTTGTTTTGTTTCTTTCGCAGACCACTTTGGACCGGACCTTTCTGAGGGTATCCTCCGGAGAATGGGGCTGCACAAAGACAAAACCGTTGCTGACCTGCATCCCAAGGCTCTGGCCCATGACCGCAGGACGTCGCCGAATGATCTCATGGAGCAGCGGCTGAAGGGTTTGAGCAGGGAGGAGGCCCAGGCGAAGGTTGTTAGCGGTGTAGTGCGTCGAACGCGGAAAACAAGACCTTCGGCGGCGACCGCGTCGACACTGGTTCCACCTCCCATCCCCCCCTAAGAAGGAGACGGTGGAGATTGTTGATATTCTTGATGGGGACTCCGATGAGGAGGAATCTGCCCTTATCCGTAAGAGGAAAGGGACAGCCTCTACTGCTGGCAAGGAAATGCCTCCTTCGGCCAAGAAGGCCAAGCATGGTACTTATCTAGCTTGTGGCTTAAATTTAGCCGTGCCATTAGGTGCTTCTGATAAGTCAATGTTGATACTGATGTTTTAATTGAATTTCTGCAGACCAGCCGCAGTCGGCTTTTGCTCTCGTTGGGCAGCAGGCGGAAGGGTCCTCTGCGCAGGTTGGTGATCAAGGCGCCACCGTCAACCCTTCATCCCAGAAGGCTTTCGTCCCCGGCCCCGCAGTGCGGTGGTCAAATTGTCACCACCGTCCCTTCGTCCCAGAAGGCTTCCGTCTCCGAGCTTATAGAGGAAGGCACGAAGCTAATTAGGGAGCTGGCGAGGTGGAACGTGGTTACCGGTGCTCGTCTCATGGAGCAAGAGAAGGTCGTGGCTCGGGCTGTTCATGAGCGTAACGCCACTAAGCAGGTGGCTGCGTCGACGAAGCTGGATCTCCTCAACGAGCAGAGGCTTAGGGGAGTTGCCGAGAAGGCGCTCTTGGCTGAGAGAAAACTTAGGGAGGACGCTGAAAAGGAGGTACTTGCTGAGAGGGCTAAGGCCGAGGCTGCGGCGGCCGAAGCTGCGAAGCTGCTGAGGAAATGTGACCTTGTTCAGGGGCGTGCCGACCTCTATCTTCAGCAGAGGAACGAGTCCAGGGGCCTGTTTAAGGCCCAGGCGGAGGTGATCCGGAGCAAAGAGGCCATCATCAAGCAGAAGGAGGAGGACATTGAGATGCTCCAAACCGTCATGCTCCCCAAACTGTGCGCTGAGTTCCGGGACTTGGCCGAAGGAGCCTCTAGGGAAGTGATCGGGGAGCTTTTCCCTCTTGATGGTTCCTTCCCGTGGGTCAGGTTTGACGAGCTGCTCGATGACAAGCTCGAGGCTAAGGAGAAAGCCGTGGCGGAGAAGGCCAAGGAGGCGGCGAGGGCGAAGATGGAGAGGGAGGCGGCCGCGGAGAAAGCAGCTCTTGCTGAGAAGGCTAAGGCGGCTAAGGAGGAAGCCGAAAGGATGAGGGCGGCTGACGCTGCCGAGGCCAAGGCTGAGGCTGCTAGAAAAGCTGCTGGGTTGCCTACTGAAGAAGATGCGGCTACCGGCGACGGCGACGACAAAAGAACAAAGCTTAGGGGAGCAAGTTTACAGCAGATCTGTTTCAGCTGTTCGGGGGCCAATTACTCAGCCCTTCCTCCCCGCTATCTTTTGGTACACGAACATAATTGTAGCTTTTGCTTTTTTTTTTGTATTTTGTACAACCTTGGTAGGTTGTGTTTCGGCTTATCCCTGTGGGGACGGCCGTCGTCTGTATTCTTTTCACTTGTAATCTTACTTGTAACTTATCTTCTAATAATAGTTCGTCTCTTTCGCCTTCGGCCTGGCCGAGGTCTTTATCTCATCTTTGTCAGAGTTGTCTTCCTGTATTCCTAATTGAGCGCCCCTTTTGTTTCCGCCTCGGCTTGGCCGGGGCAGTTTTAGAGTGCGTATCTCAACTGTGCAATGCTTCTAAGGCGTTTTGGTCACTTTGCGAGTATCAGCTGTGCTGGTCGTGACCGTCGAGGTATTCATTTCCTGAGGGTGATTGCCATTCTTGCCGGTGTGACGGTATCAGCCGGCAAGTGCTCCATGTTACTGACTGCCGCTCTTGTCGGTGTGACAGTGTGAGCCGGTGTCTACTTCTTGATACTGACTTCCGCTCTTGTCGGTATGACAGTGTGAGCCGGTGTCTGTTTCTTGATAGCGTGTTACGTGGCGTCTACCACTTGGAGTGACTGCGACGGCGTCTACCTCTTGGGGTGACTGCCGTGGCGTCTACTACTTGGGGTGACTGCGACGGCGCTTATTTCTTGATGGAGACTGCCGCTCTTGTCGGTATGACAGTGTGAGCCGGCGTCTGGTTCTTGATAGCGTGTTACGTGGCGTCTACCACTTGGAGTGACTGCGACGGCGTCTACCTCTTGGGGTGATTGCCGTGGCGTCTACTACTGGGGGTGACTGCGACGGCGCTTATTTCTTGATGGAGACTGCCGCTCTTGTCGGTATGACAGTGTGAGCCGCGTCTGGTTCTTGATAGCGTGTTACGTGGCGTCTACCACTTGGGTGACTGCGGCGGCGTCTACCTCTTGGGGTGATTGCCGTGGCGTCTACTACTGGGGGTGACTGCGACGGCGCTTATTTCTTGATGGAGACTGCCGCTCTTGTCGGTATGACAGTGTGAGCCGGTGTCTGGTTCTTGATAGCGTGTTACGTGGCGTCTACCACTTGGAGTGACTGCGACGGCGTCTACCTCTTGGGGTGATTGCCGTGGCGTCTACTACTTGGGGTGACTGCGACGGCGCTTTATTTCTTGATGGAGACTGCCGCTCTTGTCGGTATGACAGCGTGAGCCGGCGTCTGGTTCTTGATAGCGTGTTACGTGGCGTCTACCACTTGGAGTGACTGCTGCGGCGTCTACCTCTTGGGGTGATTGCCGTGGCGTCTACTACTTGGGGTGACTGCGACGGCGCTTTATTTCTTGATGGAGACTGCCGCTCTTGTCGGTATGACGGCGTGAGCCGCGTCCGGTTCTTGATAGCGTGTTACGTGGCGTCTACCACTTGGAGTGATCACGACGGCGTCTACCTCTTGGGGTGATTGCCGTGGCGTCTACTACTTGGGGTGACTGCGACGGCGCTTTATTTCTTGATGGAGACTGCCGCTCTTGTCGGTATGACAGTGTGAGCCGGCGTCTGGTTCTTGATAGCGTGTTACGTGGCGTCTACCACTTGGAGTGACTGCGACGGCGTCTACCTCTTGGGGTGATTGCCGTGGCGTCTACTACTTGGGGTGACTGCGACGGCGCTTTATTTCTTGATGGAGACTGCCGCTCTTGTCGGTATGACGAGCGTGAGCGGCGTCAGTTCTTGATAGCGTGTTACGTGGCGTCTACCACTTGGAGTGACTGCGACGGCGTCTACCTCTTGGGGTGATTGCCGTGGCGTCTACTACTTGGGGTGACTGCGACGGCGCTTTATTTCTTGATGGAGACCGCCGCTCTTGTCGGTATGACAGCGTGAGCCGCGTCTGTTCTTGATAGCGTGTTACGTGGCGTCTACCACTTGGAGTGACTGCGACGGCGTCTACCTCTTGGGGTGATTGCCGTGGCGTCTACTACTTGGGGTGACTGCGACGGCGCTTTATTTCTTGATGGAGACTGCCGCTCTTGTCGGTATGACAGTGTGAGCCGGCGTCTGGTTCTTGATAGATAACTGATGGGAAAAATTTACACTTTGATGGAAGGTTTGGATGATTTTTCATTAGGTAAAGACATGCGTCGGGGTGTCCACAGCTGTTTTGGACACCTCCGCCGCTACATCGATTTTTACAAGACTACCAACCCCCTAATGGCTCATCACAGGCACCCCTCCCCAGTCAGCCACTAGTTGTCTCCATGAGGTCGCCCTCCTGCTGTAAGGACGAACCTTTTCCTTTTTCGGACTTCCTTGCCTCTTTGAGGGATTGCATATTGCATCCTCGGGCAGCTATCTGGATGTTGATCACTTCATCCTTCTCGTCTTTGGAGACGAGCTTATGCGCTTCCCCCGTCCGAGACGTACATCGTTGTTAGGTTAGGGCCCGGATGGACATCACTGCGTCGGCCTCGCTCAGGGTAACCCGGCCTATGAGAACGTTGTATGCGGACGAGCCGTCGATGACCACAAATTCAGCTAGGATGTTCTTGGCCGCCGTCTTTTCGCCGAACGTCACCGGGAGTCTGATTGATCCCAGTGGCACCAGGCCGCCCCCAGAAGTCAGATAGCGGGTTGGTGCGGGGGCTTAAGTCTTTTATTTTTAGGCTGAGGCCGAGGAAGCATTCCCTGAACATGATGTTCGTGTATGCGCCTGTGTCGATCAGGCACCTCTTGACTAGGTGGTTGGATATGTCTAAATTGACTACAAGTGGGTCGCTGTGAGGAGCGATGACTCCTTCATAGTCCTTCCTTCCAATAGTCATGTCGGGGACGCTGGTAGAGGGGATCCCTACGTTGGGCACAAAGTTGATGGCCTGATATAGCTCGTTTAGGTGTCGTTTGTGCCCGTGAGCGGACCCTCCGTTCTCGTTGCCCCCGATGACAACATGGATCACCCCTATCTGCTCGAAGACGGATTTCCTATCCGAATCCGCTAGGCGTCATCTTTTTGGCTTTTGGCAACGTACTTGCCGAGGCTCCCCTTCCGGATCGGCTCTTCGATGGCATTCTTTAGATGCCGGCGTCGTTGGTTAGATGGCCGGTGTGGCCGTGGTACTCACGATCTTCTCGTGTCACCGTCACTTTTTGGCTTGGGGTCTCTCCCACTTCGGCCCTCGTTTTGCTCGGGCGAAGACCTCGGCGGCCGATACGACGAGAGGGGTTTTTTCACTATACCGCCTCTGGTGGTACGTTCCTGAATTCCACCCGGCGCCCGCCGAGTCTTGTTTCCGGTCGGATCTGTCCGACCGTGACCTATTATTCTCACGGCGTCTTTCATCGGACTGCGACCCGTTGTTGTCACGGCGTTTTTCGTCTGGTGTCCTCCCGCGACTCTTCTTTTACGAGTACTCGGCCTCGCTGGGATCTACCCAGCTCTTGTGATAGTCCTCCACCTTGATGGCTTGGTCGGCCAACTTCCCCGGCGGCGTCAAGCCCGTGCCTCCGCTCTTGATGAGCTCATTTTTAAGGCTCCCCTTGGGAGGCCCTTCATCGATCACGAAGGCCGCGATTCGGATTAATTTCTCGAATCTGCTGGACCTTTCCATCAAACCTCTTCACATAGCTCCGGAGAGACTCGCCTCCCTCCTGTCTGATAGTCAGGAGGTTAGATGTCTCTACGGCCCTTCTCTTGTTGCAGGAATACTGGGCTAGGAAAGCGTCCTTCAGGTCAGCGTAATAATACACCGAGCCGTCGGGAAGCCCTT
The DNA here is from genome assembly GCF_048544455.1 of Silene latifolia. Classification (NCBI taxonomy): domain Eukaryota; kingdom Viridiplantae; phylum Streptophyta; class Magnoliopsida; order Caryophyllales; family Caryophyllaceae; genus Silene; species Silene latifolia. Next base: position 187,199,536 of record NC_133527.1, on the reverse strand, counting down.
TGTACCGGCTACCTCCGAGCCATCCCATGCAAAGTTGTTGGGAAAACTCGGCACTGCACCTCATCAGTTTGTTCCCATACCGACATGTAAGACTCGAAAGCCTCAGCGTGGTCGGATGGATCACTATCTCCTTTGTATGAAATAGGTGGCAACTTGAGCTTAGTTGGCACCGGGACTTCTAGGACGTAGGCGTTGAGGGGCTGCCTAACCACGTGTCGAACGACACGCGGCGATCGGCTCCTCGCATCCCTAACCTGGCTCCTCCCCCCGTAGCGGGAGGGGCTCCTTGTTCGACTCGGGCTTCTTCTCCAACTCTGCTGAGTCGGACTCCTCTAGCTCCTTCGGGGTGAGCCTCGTTCGTGTGGCGGGGACGCTGTCCTCCCACGAGTGCGGGAAGGACTTAGGTCTACCGCGCCCACTTTGGGCTCCCCCGGCGTCTCGGCTGGGTCAGCTTCTCCTAGTGCTCCGTTCAAATTTCTTGGAGTCACGTTTAGGGCCCCAGTCTCCTGGACGGTTTCCGCCTCTCTTGTTGGCGTGACAGTGTGAGCGGGCGTATTACTGATTAGGTCCAGGAGCATTTTCAGTTTCGCTACGTCAACCACCTGTCCCATGATGGTGACCTGGTTGGGGCGGCGGCGTGTCGGGTATTATTGGCATCCCGAACTCTGGTTGGATTACTCCGCCGGTGGAGGGCTGCACGACTCCAGAGTTGTTGAAAGCATCATCTTGGTAGAATGCGGCTTCGTCGGTCACGACCGCGTTTTGTTGTTTCGACATCTTCTTAGCTTTTGGGTGGGTTTTTGTTGATTTGTGTTTTTGTTTGGGAATGAATGTGACTAGTTTCTAGTGTCTTTCCCCACAGACGGCGCCAATTGTTCCGGGTGTAATTCCAGAGCAGATATTTGTTACCACTCGTAGCTCGTAGGATGTCGTCTTTGCTTGAATCCTCCTTGCGGTCTCCTGAAACGATGACCAAACTGAGGGCTCGGCTTTGGCCGAGCGTACTCACTCCGACGCTCAAGTCAGTAAACTTAAAGGATTAAGTTGTGTTACTTGGCTAGGTATGTATTGTAGGGAGATAAAGAGGATATTACCAGATGAATAGTGTATTTAGGTTAAGTTGTTGGATCCTTTCCTCAATGAAGGTTGAGGAGTATTTATAGACTTTCACCTTTTGTCACGTAGTGGCCAAGTGGCTATCAGGTGGAAAGACCATTGTACCCTCGGCCGATGGACCTGTGGCGGCCTGGCCGAGGGTCTTGGATATGAGTACGCGGATATGTGCCCCTGGCGCAGTTGTCGGCCGAGACCAGTGACAAACAGCCGATGGGATGCATCGGCTAGGCTGTCTGAGTTGTTGTCTTTGCTGTGGATATCTTTGACCTTGCTCAGTGTGCTGACTTGGTCAACGGTGCAGAATATGCCCCATCAGTAACTTTTCTCATTTGGTAAAAAAATTGACTACTTTACCCTCATAGATTGGTATAATTACTGATTCTCTTACTTCCTTACTTATTTTTCACATGCTCTTTTATCCGGCTAATTTTACCTTTTATTGACTCTTTTACCTTAAAACTTGTGCAAAAGGGTATGTTACCAATCAATTGGATATGAGGGTGCATCATTATAAAGTTCATTGATGATCACATGGCCCACACATTAACCATTTAATAAAATTGAATGGCGCTTAGAGCATGTAAAATAGAGAGGATCATTTCATCCTTCTAATTTTCCTCTTTCCATTTACGTTTTTGACACCTTATAGACATTTTTCGTCCAACTCATTTTATATTATCTCTATTCTCTTCATTTGTTTTCCTCCTATATTTTCTCACAACAAAAAGGAAATTTTTCCTCTTCCTGTTGCATTACCCACTAGTCCACTACACTACCGTGAATACACCCTACCTATCAATACAAGATTTTTTTAAAAAAAAAATTAGATATAATATAGCAAATATTCTTGGTTGAATAACACAAGGGCTAATGTGCACATTCCTCTAAAATTATCTAAAATTAGATGAAATACTATACATTCTCCTTTTAAGAGGATACTCTACATTAATTCCACAATAGAGATGACATTCTCTTAGAAGAGAGAAAGAGATAGAGATAGAGAAAGAATGTGTGTGTTAAGAGGGTGGTTAATCCTCTCGACGCTCTTGCAACCAACCTTGTATAAGCTGGTGTTATTTTATAGTATGATTGGTAATTGTCTTTTTCATGTGATGTTGAACATTCAATATTATGAGGCGGTAAGACTATATAATGACTGAATGATTTGATCATATTATTGAAAATACAGGTTACAATATACTAGAGTGTTTTGGGGACCACTCTAACAATATTTCTAAGTATCTTATATAATATCATGATACCTTATAATACTAGGTTGAAAACCCGTGCGTTACAACAGGGTAATTAACTTAGTTATAATTATAATTAGGCTTTAATGTTAGGTTATTAGGTTATTAGGCTTTAATGTTCACATCCTATGTCTTCATTTGTTTACATACGGAGTATGTTTAAAATCTCTTTCAAAGAAAATACGACCCTCTACACACCTTTTTTCACCCCATTTGCTTTTAGGAGGTCTCAGGAACTTCGATAGTAAATAAGTTGGAGAAAAAAAAGTTATTAGAGTATAAAACAAAAACATTTACACTTATATTCATCACATCTTTTACGATTTTTTTTTTCAAGAAAACAAAGTAATATATAGACGTCTAAAAATACGGTCAAAGTGCCGTTTTGGAAACCGCAATAAAGCAAATAAGGTGAAAATAGGTGTGTAGAGGGAGTAAAAGATAAATACATGGGATGAATATGGTAAAAAATATTTTGTTGATACTTAACATTGAATTAGTTTACTGATAATTTGGAATCATGTTATCATATAAATTACATATACGGAGTAACATGTTATTGGTACGGATATTTCCCTCTTTTCAAATCAAACATTTAATTAATTATATCATTATAATAAGTAAAAATTTAATTAATACTGGCCATTTTATCGTTCTTTCTTCCACATAAAAAAATATTATAACTTGAAAAATTAACGATTTTCCCGTTTTTTTTTATTAATCGTTTTAGGATGTTGTACATAAATTAAGAAAATGTTAGTCCTATTAGTTATATGAAATTATTGATCTGTGAAAATATTCACCTAATCAATATATTCTTTCTAATATATCTCTAACAGGTAGCCATGTTGTTTCAAATATTCATTTGCCTCTGCCTCTGCTGGTTCAAATATTCTCCTGTTTCACTATATCGTTTCACTCTATTGTTGCACTCAAGCCAGTCTAGGACCAACGACTTCATTTTCATTCTCACGTCGTATTTATTTTTACGGTAGCGTAATTTATTTCAACCAGACATTAATGAATATAGTCAAATTGGTAATCATCATCTCCAACTTTTTTTTTTACGGAAAAGTAGATCTATTAAAGTTAAACTAGTATAGGTCCCGTATTACAATACGGTATTTGTAGAAGACTGTGTTAAAGAAAATTCTAATTAAAATATTACCATTAATCATTTTACATTTAGTAAATCTACTATTTATAAAGTTTTGTATTATTACGATTAGACGGTATTTTTTAGATTCGATTTATAAAGGGGCATTCTCAATAAAATTATTTGTATAGATTAATTTTATCTTTAATGTAATGTTATAATGTACTAAATACAATATTAGTAAGAGGCAGAAAAGAAGCTTTACTACTATCAAACGATACTTTAAGTTAAGTTAGTTTACTTGTAATAAGAAAATACATAAATATTGTTACATTCTTTAAAAAAAATACTCCATACTCCATATTACTCAAACAAAAAACAAATATGTAATCTTATCCTTAAATTTTTACAACAAAAACGGGCTATATGTTGAATGGGAATATTAGATGTGATCGTTTATAAATCAACGAGAACTAACAGTATTAATATTAATATGCTAGTGTAGATGTTACCATATTACCGTAATCACCCTATTTATTATACTTGTATAATATGTTACTAGTGTAGCTCCCGTGCTATAGCACGGTTTTTCTAGATGAAAATGTAAGAAAAATTAACAATTAAACTATTGATATTTTTCTATTTTCAATTATACATCATATATTTATTGTGTACAAAATCAGAATATCATTAAAATGAATTAGGGGAGTAGTTAATTAGAGAAATATACTAAGTACTGTAAGTAGTAGTTAGCGACGTAGGCGGAAAAAGTTTGAGATTTGTTATTTTTTTTAGTAAAAAGAGGATGTCAAGTGATTCTCTAAAATAATAATTATTGCATTATTGAAAAATTTAACAACTTTTAATTTATAATTTAATACTAACTTTATTTAATTTTAATGAAAAAATAATAATTATGAATTTAATAAAAAGATTAGAGTTATAATTATTAAAAGGATTATTTCACAGGAATAATCCAACCTATGGCTGTTCCACCTATATTAATCCATCCTTTACAATAATCCATAATAATCCCACCTATTACACGACTTACCCTGTTTGCACTTACCTACTTATGTTACCTGATAAAACCGGTAACCTCCTTTTAAGCTTATAACCTCCCTTTCCCCTTTCAAATTCAGTTCATCTTCTTCATCCCCTTTTTTCTCCATTCTCTTATTTCTTCATCCTCTTCTTCATTTGCCTTTTTCTTCAACATTAATTTAATCCCCTTTTTTAATTTCAAAGAAACTTGCTTCAATTGTACAATGAACTCCTCATACATAAGTTCATCTAATTCCCAATCTGTCAAAGGCAAAAATAGGGTTTTATGTAATCATAATGTGGAAGCAGTGGTGAAGATCGTGGGTAAGGGGCGAGTACACTTAGGGAAAAAGTTTTATGGGTGTCCCCTTTGGCCGGTAAGTAATTGAATTTGTTCCTTCTAATTAATTGGTGTAATTGAATGTGTTCCTTGTAATTTATGTTAAGAAATTGTTCTTTTTCGTTGTTTGTTTGTAGGATAATCCTTGCGGGTTTTTTCAATTGGTGGAAGACGCTATGTTGGGAAGTTCAAGCATGTCCACGGGTTATTACAATGAAGACATAGAAAAGAAGAACTTGGTAGAGAAAGTGAAGAAACTGGAGATGAAGAAAGCGAGGTTGAAGAAGGATATCATGGAATTAACAATTGAAATATCAAAACATCGAAAAAGCGAGAAAAGAGTCAGAATATGTTGTTAGTCTCTTGGATTTTATATGCATTATGTTGGGTGTGGAAAACCAGTGTTTGAATTAGCTTGTATTGTCATTCAATGTTGTATTTTGAAGAAGGAAAATTAATGAAAATGTTGGCATTGCTTCAAAAGATCTTGTCTTTGCAGAAAATGAGTACTACATAACCTTGGCAAAATAAACTTGTCTGATACATGTTACAAGAATTCTGAAGTTTACATAAACTGGGTACACAACACTCAGTCTTTGAATGCATCAAACCAAAACATTGCACAAAAGTTTCTGCCACAACCAGGTTCCAAAATACATAGCACAACAGGTTCCAAAATACTACACTTCAGGACACTTCATGGCTGGTTCACTGAAGATTGTGTAGGCTGACTTGTTGAAGCTTGATCACCTGAGCTTAACCAGTTAAATATACCTCTTCCTCTTCCTCTGCCTCTCTGTCCTCTGCCTCTGCCTCTCTGAGTTCTTGGAGGATTGGTGAAAGGATTTCTTTGATCATCAAACAAAACACCCATCCCTTGTGGTACCTGAAATTAGGAGAACAATTAATTAGAAACTTAAACAGCCAGTTAACATGACAATTGAACTGAAATTGAAACTTAAACATAAACTGAAGTACATGTCTTACCCTTCCTCTACCTCTACCTGCTCCAGCACTGCCTGTTCCACCCCTACCACCACCTCTTCCTGTTCTTATTGTCCTGCCACTTCTCCCCAGTCTAGTTGGTTGTGCAGTAGCTTCATGATGGGTGGTAGAGGCAGTTGCAACATCTTGCCTGACACAAGGATTTGTCCTAGGTCTTCCTCTACCTCTCTTAGGTGGTGGTGACATGACCTTGTCCTTGTCAGGACATTTTATCTTGTTGTGAGTTGTGGACTTGCAAATTGAACCAGTCATTTGTAAACCATGTTTGGTCAACTTTCCACTTCTTTTGGGATCCTCATGTGGATCCCTCCTTCTCTTTTTCCTTGGCCTACCTGGCCCTACTTTAATTGGTGGAGGGTTCAAGGAGAGATCAATCTTAGTCCAATGTCTTTCACCTGGACATGGACTGATACAACCATTGTATGCAGCAAAATATGCATCTTTTTTGTACATATCATGGACAAAATCCTCTGCTTGTCCATGTATGTAAAAGATGGCAGCCACCCCATGACTACAAGGGATACCTGTCAAGTCCCATTTCTTGCAGGTACAAGTTCTGTCAATAATATCAACACTTACCTCATCAATTCCAAGTTTCACTTGGAATTTTCTGTCAGATGCAGGCAGGACTTCATACATTGCAGATTTCTCCTTTTCTAACTCAAGCCTCTCTTGAACTCTAGGGCACACTGTCCCTGACTTTTTTTGCATTTCTGTTTTCTTCAACACTAGTCTCTCTGTGACACCCTCACTTATCGCGGAAAAGTAAACACGTAATTCTAGAATAAAACTGCATGGATATGTTTGTAATAGGTTCAATTGGGTAAAAACCTGTAATTTTTAAAACCTGAACCTGTTATAAAGATATCCAAAAGGGAAGGTGTCAAACATGCAAGGTCCAAAATAAGAGAAGTTATACAAACCAAATATGAGAAAGGGAGACATATGTCCCTAAAATGTATGTGACCAAAAAAGGGTTTAAGGGTCACAATGAAATAAAACCAGTCTAGGTCCCAAGGTTACTTTGCTCGCTAGCTCGTCCATGTACCCCATATATGCATCACCTACCTGTCATTCGCATTTTATACAAATACGAAAGCCACAGTCAGTGGGGAGTAACTCCGAGTTCTCCCAGCCACGAAATGTCATAATTAATATAACATGTAAACATAAGAATATGAATACGAATCACACACTGCCTTAGCATATAGATGCTAAGGCAATCGTGCTTATCATGTGAACAACAATATAACGCCACATAGTCCTAGCATGTGAATACTAGACCGACTCATACTACACTATCATGTGAATCACATAACATCCAGGAATCCAAACTCTATCAACCATAGCCGGCTTGCATCTCACCTTCTATGATTCATAGAATCATCAAACAAGAAAGGGCAATATATCAAAGACAGGCATAAGTTCTTAGTCCCGTCAATAGTCACTTTGTAACTCGAGTCTATACCACGAGGTAGGGAAGGTAATCGAACCGGTATCTTGGCTCAGCGGTTACTATTAAGAAAACATGGCCAAGAGACAACACAACCCTAGCCTAAAATCTGCGCAGACCTAGACATGCGGATACACACCACCGCACCCAAGACCCACAACTTTTTTTAAAACAAAGTGAAGTGAGTACCCTAAGGACACCACCGAAGGGTTGGCTAGTACTTAAGCTGACCCCATACTATCAAAATAAGTAACGAGGTCATGCCCCAACTTGGATATAAATCCACTAGTCGAAACACAAAGGCTATCAAGAAGTGAACATATACTCGTCAGAGACTATAAAGACCTATCTATGATGAAGGCCGAAATACTCACCTAGGACCTAGTCCCAGCTAGTCCCAACTTGAATACTTTAGCCCACACCACACAAGACTCACCACACAAGTCAAGTAAGACACCCACTTAACCTTAAGAGGGCAAAAGTCCTACTTACCAACATAAAATCTAATATTCTATCATGTGAAAGGCTATATAAATGTCTATTTACAAAGATACAATCCCAACATGAATCCTCAATATCAATAATAATCCAAATTCCAGCTAACCGACAATACCAAAATCTATGAGAACAAGCTAAAATGGCAAAGACAAGAAGACTGAAGTATAAGGCAACCAATTCATCCAACAACCAACATGTGAAATGATAATTACGAATATCAAGGCATAACATAAAACCTCAAATAACAACTAATCTTACCTCAAAGACAAACCCTCGACCCGAGTCCCGCGACGGGTCATCGGTCAAATCGAGGCTGACTGGTTTAAACCTAGTTTGACCAAACTCGTTTGGTCAATCTGGCCCAGCTCAGAGTCTTGGCCTACTTTGGCCCAAATTACAAATTTTATCGCTATATTAATCTCACGCTATTTCCAATTTCTATCATGTGAAAAATGAAAGTAAAACATTATCAATCACCTAAACACTTAACAAACAACAAGCACCACATTTACTACTAATGTGACATTAATTCGCCGAGTAACTCGGAATAGTTACCTTAAACTAGCAAAGAGACAAGCAATAAACTTGAGAAAGCTTCTAAAACCCAAAATTACTCTTCATCTTCAACCACATATGAGTCACCTAAAATAATTATGTGAAGGGACGATATTAACGACTTATCGTTATATAAAATATGAGACGGAAATTAATTTAAATCAAAACATGTAAATCATATTCATTAGCTACTGTCTTATGTTCATAAACCATTATGACCCTCCCTTTTGATGACAGCATACCCGAAAATTGTCACAACTTTTACGCCCTAGAAATAGTCCCATAAAGCACCATTTTATCCGTCCCAAAAATCGAGCCCAACTCAGCCTGTCACGGCTCCAAAACCGAGGCCAAAACAGCCCACACGGCCTCCATTTCGATCGTCCCAAAACAATCGGAAGGTCGCACAAAAAACGGTACCAAAACAGTTCAATCAATCCTAAACCAGTCTAAACCGAGTCAAAACAGTCCCAAAATGTCCCAAAGTACTGCAGCGGACTTAAAAATGATCCTAATTTCTTGCACAATACCACAACTAAACAAGATCCCAAATAGCATCCCAAAACAATCCCTACATGTCAGTATACACCGTCTCAAATATACCACTTACTAGCTAGCATCCCAAATGATCCCTAGAGGTCGGTATACACCGTCTCAATCATCTCCACATATCAGTATACACCGTCTCAACTATACAACTGACTAATTAACATCCATAATGATCCCTATATATAATTATACACCGTCTCAACTATAAAACAGACTAACCAGCTTTCAAAATACACAAATTTAACAAGTAATAATGAGTAACCTATCATTATTACCTTTTTCCGATTGAACTAATCATTTATGACTAACAAATATTCTACCAGACCGTCTATTTTAGTACATACAACCGTCTTATAATAAACAAAGCTAAAAATATAAATTGGGTTTGTAAAAATACATAACGAAAATGAATTTTACTTACAACGGATTGACGAGAACGACGAAAGGAGCGCTATGGAACAAAAATAGTTGAAAACGGATGACAAACGGAGTGGCATGATCAATTTAAAAACAAAAAAAATTGAAACAGGCGTAAAAGAAGAAAAAGGAAGGGAGAAGAAGAAATGATACGTGAGAAATGAGGGAGCAGCCTGCCTGCCTGCTATTTATTATACGTACGTTTCTTCGTCGTTAAGAAACTTCGATCGTTATTAAAATCGTTTCGAGTTAAATTTAACCGATTTAAGTAAAAGTTTCAGTAATAAAACGGAATCAATAATAAATAAATTTAATGAGTGAAAATAAAATAAACTCAGCTAGTTAACGGAAATAATACGATATCAGCTTGAATCGGAATTATTAGCGATTTTTACGAAACTAACGGATATTAATAAAAAATGCTATTTTAGTGAAATAAGCTCAAAATAGCTAATTGGACGGTTTTGTTCCCAAAATCCATCTCGGGTTCACTTAAAACAACTTTCATAAGGACTCGTAAAGAAACGGAAATTATTAAATAAATAAACTCGAACTAATTTCAATAAACTCGAACTAACTTTAAATAAACTTATGAATAATTACTAAAATTAACGTATCGACTTATGATGAAATTAATTAATTAGCTAAGCATATATATATAAATCGTCAAATGATGTAATTAAATTCAAAATAGCAATTAAAAGAATTTTATCCAACTTAAAAAAAATACGGGGTGTTACAATCACCCCATCTTTTAAAAAGTTTCGTCCTCGAAACTTGAAAGTATAAATGAAAGGTTATAAAAATAAAACTGGAATTGGAATCGGTAACCAAAACATTTTAAAGGTTATTTATCGTAAGAATCAAAATTCTTTCAAAAGTTTCAAATAAAATTTTCCGAAAAACCGATTCTCATCAAAGGAACGGAAGTGCTCTCGTTGCGCATTCAAGAACATCACATTCCAAATCCAAGATAAGGTCAAAGGCAAATCATTTGTATAAATCGAAAATCAAAATACTTTCAGAAACTTTAATGAAAAGTTTTCAAATGTATAAGTCTCATTCATGGAACGAAATTGCCCTTGTCGTGCACACAAGAACGCTAACCTTCCAAGTCAAAGACAAATTTAAAACCGAAAATCACTCGTCGACAAGAGTAGAACAAGTTACTAAACGTTTCTAATAACGAGTTCTAACATCCGATCAACGTTAAAATCAAAAGAAAAGGTAATTTACCCAAATTTTCTTTTGCAAAAAGCCAAAATAGAAATAAAGGTTTCACTTTTAAACCCAATTGGGGGTCAAATCCCTGAAAGTGTAACATTAAACTTTGACAAAAGCATCATAATTAGATCAAAGTGAATAGAAATTGGATAAAATTTACAAAAATCTCAGGTTTAGCAACTCAAAACTATGATAAAGAAGTCTATACTCAAAGAGCAATTAGAGAATTAAATCGAATTTTCATTTTTCCAAATCTTTACAAGTAGGGAAAATTTTGTAATAGTAACATAAAATTTTAGCAACGAACCAAAAATGGTAGCTTGAAATATTTAGAAATTGTACAAAAAGGAAAGTAACTTAGATAGCATAAAAAAACAAAATATGTTAAGAGAGCTCAAACTTAAGCCACAAGAGAGCTATAATGACTTTCATAGGGTAAAAATTGAAGTTAAAATTATAAGGATGTCAAAGATAGAGTTTCACAAGCTACGAGTGTCAAACTTAAAGGAGGAGCAAGATGAAGTGAGGAAATGAGGTATGAACGGTAACACTTATGATCAAGGAGAAAGGGAATTTAGACACAAGGAAACGCCAGACACTCTTATCTCAAACAACAACATCACTCAAAACGGTTCCGAAAACTTCCTAACAACAAAACTCATAACCACATCACTCCCAAGGGTTTCCTCAATCGCTTATGTTACCTCATCCTAATCTATTCCCTGAAACAAGGTACTCCATTATAAGTGTGATCTCATCGCTCCAAATCCTCAAACATCCAGAAACAACTTTCACAAGCCTAAGGTCAAGGCTTCCAACAAAGCTATATTCGTATCCAACTAGTGTCAACTATGGATTCCTCCAAAAAGGTAAACCTTCAATCAAGAATCCCAATACCAAGCTCTAAACTCCAAGAGAAGGTTTCTCTAATATTCCACAAGGCTCTCATTTCAAAACAAGGTAGTATCATATCAATCCCAAAATCTGAAAAATCAATAGGATCTCAAGTTTCTCTATCCTTTTACTTATCAAGGATTCCCAAAAGCGGAACTACACTCAGCTACGACATCATCCCATCATCTCAAGTACTCAATGCGACCTCAAGGTCTATACAACTATAGGGTTAACAAATTCTTCTCAATACTAAGTCTCTCTCAACTCAAGAACTCTAAAGAGCCAACTAATAATCCCACATTAGCTTTTCTCATATGGTCATACCCATTATCAAACTCTCATGTCCAAAGTGATTATGGAAGCCAATCACAACTCGACTTACTTAGTCAATGAACTAGGTATAAGAATCACTAAGTATGTCTCATCACCTTACCTAAGTCTTTCTAACATCACGACTTCTCAAAGCCAGGGTTAAGGGTCAGACACAAACAATCTCCTCAAAAGTCGAATTTTCCAACCCAGGTCAACATTCCTCACAAGAAAGAGTACTATCAAATGGCGTTAAGGGAGGATAAGCAAGGAACAAAAGACAAGTTAGGAGTACAAGCGTAGCTTTTAAAGTAAAACTGAAGGGAGTTTAGAAGGAGGATAAGCACCAAGAGATTAAGAATAAGGCGAGATACAAAAAGAACGAGAAACATATTCAAGGAAGTAAAAGCATTCTTCAAAGGTTGAACAAATCTTCAATCCTCAGCAATCGGCACTAAATCTTGATCTTCGTAAAATATAAGTGTCCTTTCAATGGAACGGAGATACTCTTGGCGATCACTCAAGAACATCAATATTCCAATTCAAAGACATAAAAATACATTTTTGCGCCAACAAATGATAAAACTAATTATCAGACGTCTCCAATAACAAGCTTTAACACTAATTGACGTTAAAACCAGTGAAAAACATTAAAATATTTTCAAAACCTTTAGTTCAAAATTACTTTATAATAAGGGTAATAACTCCATTAGCTATAGATAAGCTCACGGTCATTGATCCAAGAACGCAACAATTATTAAATGACAATCAACAAACAGGTTAGTACCTAACAAAGAGCAAACACAAAGAGACTACAACATAAGGTCCTAAGTCTACCCATCTTACCCATCTCTCAAGTTTATTATTTTAAGGTCAAGTTATTTATATTGGGGGTGCACAACGTGCGTCGGGAGCAAATATGCTCTGATACCAACTGTGACACCCTCACTTATCGCGGAAAAGTAAACACGTAATTCTAGAATAAAACTGCATGGATATGTTTGTAATAGGTTCAATTGGGTAAAAACCTGTAATTTTTAAAACCTGAACCTGTTATAAAGATATCCAAAAGGGAAGGTGTCAAACATGCAAGGTCCAAAATAAGAGAAGTTATACAAACCAAATATGAGAAAGGGAGACATATGTCCCTAAAATGTATGTGACCAAAAAAGGGTTTAAGGGTCACAATGAAATAAAACCAGTCTAGGTCCCAAGGTTACTTTGCTCGCTAGCTCGTCCATGTACCCCATATATGCATCACCTACCTGTCATTCGCATTTTATACAAATACGAAAGCCACAGTCAGTGGGGAGTAACTCCGAGTTCTCCCAGCCACGAAATGTCATAATTAATATAACATGTAAACATAAGAATATGAATACGAATCACACACTGCCTTAGCATATAGATGCTAAGGCAATCGTGCTTATCATGTGAACAACAATATAACGCCACATAGTCCTAGCATGTGAATACTAGACCGACTCATACTACACTATCATGTGAATCACATAACATCCAGGAATCCAAACTCTATCAACCATAGCCGCTTGCATCTCACCTTCTATGATTCATAGAATCATCAAACAAGAAAGGGCAATATATCAAAGACAGGCATAAGTTCTTAGTCCCGTCAATAGTCACTTTGTAACTCGAGTCTATACCACGAGGTAGGGAAGGTAATCGAACCGGTATCTTGGCTCGGCGGTTACTATTAAGAAAACATGGCCAAGAGACAACACAACCCTAGCCTAAAATCTGCGCAGACCTAGACATGCGGATACACACCACCGCACCCAAGACCCACAACTTTTTTTTAAACAAAGTGAAGTGAGTACCCTAAGGACACCACCGAAGGGTTGGCTAGTACTTAAGTGACCCCATACTATCAAAATAAGTAACGAGGTCATGCCCCAACTTGGATATAAATCCACTAGTCGGAACACAAAAGGCTATCAAGCGGTGAACATATACTCGTCAGAGACTATAAAGACCTATCTATGATGAAGGCCGAAATACTCACCTAGGACCTAGTCCCAGCTAGTCCCAACTTGAATACTTTAGCCCACACCACACAAGACTCACCACACAAGTCAAGTAAGACACCCACTTAACCTTAAGAGGGCAAAAAGTCCTACTTACCAACATAAAATCTAATATTCTATCATGTGAAAGGCTATATAAATGTCTATTTACAGCATACAATCCCAACAGAATCCTCAATATCAATAATAATCCAAATTCCAGCTAACCGACAATACCAAAATCTATGAGAACAAGCTAAAATGGCAAAGACAAGAAGACTGAAGTATAAGGCAACCAATTCATCCAACAACCAACATGTGAAATGATAATTACGAATATCAAGGCATAACATAAAACCTCAAATAACAACTAATCTTACCTCAAAGACAAACCCTCGACCCGAGTCCCGCGACGGGTCATCGGTCAAATCGAGGCTGACTGGTTTAAACCTAGTTTGACCAAACTCGTTTGGTCAATCTGGCCCAGCTCAGAGTCTTGGCCTACTTTGGCCCAAATTACAAATTTTATCGCTATATTAATCTCACGCTATTTCCAATTTCTATCATGTGAAAAATGAAAGTAAAACATTATCAATCACCTAAACACTTAACAAACAACAAGCACCACATTTACTACTAATGTGACATTAATTCGCCGAGTAACTCGGAATAGTTACCTTAAACTAGCAAAGAGACAAGCAATAAACTTGAGAAAGCTTCTAAAACCCAAAATTACTCTTCATCTTCAACCACATATGAGTCACCTAAAATAATTATGTGAAGGGACGATATTAACGACTTATCGTTATATAAAATATGAGACGGAAATTAATTTAAATCAAAACATGTAAATCATATTCATTAGCTACTGTCTTATGTTCATAAACCATTATGACCCTCCCTTTTGACAGGCATACCCAGAAAATTGTCACAACTTTTACGCCCTAGAAATAGTCCCATAAAGCACCATTTTATCCGTCCCAAAACTGAGCCCAACTCAGCCTGTCACGGCTCCCAAAACCGAGGCCAAAACAGCCCACACGGCCTCCATTTCGATCATCCCCAAAACAAATCGGAAGGCTACAAAAATCGGTACCAAAACAGAGTTCAATCAATCCTAAACCAGTCCTAAACCGAGTCAAAATGCAGTCCCAAAAATGTCCCAAAGTACTTCCGCAAAGACGGACTTAAAAACAATCCTAATTTCTTGCACAATACCACAACTAAACAAGATCCCAAATAGCATCCCAAAACAATCCCTACATGTCGGATACACCGTCTCAAATATACCACTTACTAGCTAGCATCCCAAATGATCCCTAGAGGTCGGTATACACCGTCTCAATCATCTCCACATATCAGTATACACCGTCTCAACTATACAACTGACTAATTAACATCCATAATGATCCCTATATATAATTATACACCGTCTCAACTATAAAACAGACTAACCAGCTTTCAAAATACACAAATTTAACAAGTAATACTGAGTAACCTATCATTATTACCTTTTTCCGATTGAACTAATCATTTATGACTAACAAATATTCTACCAGACCGTCTATTTTAGTACATACAACCGTCTTATAATAAACAAAGCTAAAAATATAAATTGGGTTTGTAAAAATACATAACGAAAATGAATTTTACTTACAACGGATTGACGAGAACGACGAAAGGAGCGCTATGGAACAAAAATAGTTGAAAACGGATGACAAACGGAGTGGCATGATCAATTTAAAAACAAAAAAAATTGAAACAGGCGTAAAAGAAGAAAAAGGAAGGGAGAAGAAGAAATGATACGTGAGAAATGAGGGAGCAGCCTGCCTGCCTGCTATTTATTATACGTACGTTTCTTCGTCGTTAAGAAACTTCGATCGTTATTAAAATCGTTTCGAGTTAAATTTAACCGATTTAAGTAAAAGTTTCAGTAATAAAACGGAATCAATAATAAATAAATTTAATGAGTGAAAATAAAATAAACTCAGCTAGTTAACGGAAATAATACGATATCAGCTTGAATCGGAATTATTAGCGATTTTTACGAAACTAACGGATATTAATAAAAATTGCTATTTTAGTGAAATAAGCTCAAAATAGCTAATTGGACGGTTTTGTTCCCAAAATCCATCTCGGGTTCACTTAAAACAACTTTCATAAGGACTCGTAAAGAAACGGAAATTATTAAATAAATAAACTCGAACTAATTTCAATAAACTCGAACTAACTTTAAATAAACTTATGAATGATTACTAAAATTAACGTATCGACCTATGATGAAATTAATTAATTAGATAAGCATATATATATAAATCGTCAAATGATGTAATTAAATTCAAAATAGCAATTAAAAGAATTTTATCCAACTTAAAAAAAATACGGGGTGTTACACTCTCCATCATGGAACACCTTATATCTTCAAGCATGTAGATCAAGTGCTTTGCCCTAGCTTCTATGATGTATGCATTGAAAGTTTCAGCCATATTTTTTACAATCACATCAGTCTTTGTATCTCAGATATAAATGCTCTGCAGAATAGGTTGGGATTACAGGCCATGAATGCATCAGCAGCTTTGTGATCTACTTCCCTCATTTCATTTAAGGCATCATTGAAATCTGCCTTGTTGTATGCCTTTGCACAAGACCAGAATAACAGCTTCATTTCATCTCCCTTATAAGACTTGTGCCAGTTTGCAAAAATGTGCCTGGCACAATGTCTATGTTCAGCTTTGGGGAGCTCGTTGGCAACCACAGTCAATATGCTCTGCATCATTAAAAACATAAACACACCACCATTATACAAAGTAGAGGCATGCTGTTTTAAGTAAGTATAATTAGAACATTGAAGAACATTTGTAGGATGGAAATATACCTGGTGTTGATCTGAAATGATTGTCCACCCATTTCCATCTCTCTCTCCAAGTGTTTCCTTAAGTTGCTGAAAAAACCACTCATAGGAGTCATTGTTTTCTCCTTCAACTACAGCCCATGCTAGAGGGTACATTTGTTCATTGGCATCTCTACCAATTGCCCCAATCAACTGCCCTCCCAAAAATGTTTTCAAAAAGCAAGCATATATACATAAGATCTTCCTAGATCCTTCAAGCCATCCTTTTTTGAGAGCATCAAAACAGATAAACAATCTCTGAAAAACAGGTATGCTACTTGTCACATTAGGATTTGTTTCCAATTTGAAAACACTTTCTGGATTTCCTTCTGACAGAGCTTGCAAATAACTACCAAGCTTACTATAATGCTCCTTCATTGAACCATGTAGCATTTTATGAGCATGATACTTGACCTTGTAAGCAAATTTTTTTTTAATTAGAACCTTGTAAGCCCTTCTCACAGTTTCAATGATATCCTTAGCTGGCCAGTGAGGCCTTGCTTTAAAGACTTCTAAGAATTGCTAAGCTACCCATGTGGACTTCAACTGCCTGTTACTTTCCATATTTCTGTGACAGGTGTGATTTGGATCTACAGTCTTCACCAGTATACAAGCTAGTGTGTTATCCCAGCTACCATATAACTTGAATGGGCAGCCTGGTAAACACCTCACCCCAAGTCTTTGGCCTCTTCCTTTGTCACTGACATCAAATGTTAGGTTTCTCCCTTGAGCTACTGCATATCTAGTAACACAGTCTCTGAACTGATCTCTATTTGGAAATTTTATCCCCACACACCACTTCAACTTACTAAAGTCTGTTTTCTCATTCACTTCTGGGAGAGTTGACCTTCTCCTCTTACCTGGCACAGGATCTTCTTCACTTTCTACAGGTGTGTGTATTTCATCACCACTATCATCATAGTCACTTACTCTTCCACTAGGTCCACTGTTTTTACCCTGCACCACTTTTTCTTTCACAACTTCTTTTTCTTGACCAGGTAAGAGTGTAGATCCAGCTTCAAGTTCTAATTGTTTTGCTATTTTTAGAGCCTTAGCATTCCAAGCCTTCACTTTCTCCCTTGCTTGGTTCAACTCTTCATCTGAGTTATCACTCAACAAAATATCCTCCTTCTCAATAAAGTTCTCAACTGCCTCATATAAATCCTCATGCTCAATTATGGGAACTTCCTCATCAACTAACTCAACCTCACTCAAATCATCCTCTTCATCACTTACACCTTCCTCAAAATCAGGTTCAAAACCAGGATCCTCCCCCTCACTCAAGTCATCCCACTCCTCATCAAAGTTATAAGACAAACCAGCTTTATCTGCATTTTCTTCATAAGAGTCAAAGAGATCTGATATTCTTATGTCATTGAAATCAAAAGAGTTTTCAGTGAAATCATGAGAAGGTTGAGTGAAATCTAAACCACTGTTTTTGCTTATTGAAGTGTCTTGGGTAGTATTGTGAGTGATTTTTGGAGGTGGTTCATTTACTGCCTCAGAAGTCTCAGAAGTAAATGTATTCAAAGATGTGAGAGAAGGGGTGGTAGCTTTTTTTAAGGCTATTTCATTATGAGTGGTAGCTTTTCTGGAGGCTATGTCATTAGATTCCCTTAGGGTTTCAGAAATGGGAGAAGGCTTAGGTGGTCCCCCTTTATGAGAAGCATTTGCATTTTTTTTGTAAGCCACTGTTTTCCTTCTAGGAGTCAATTTTTGGGGAGGGTTGACTATACTTGCAGGTGTCCTCTGTGACACTATTAAATTCATTACCTCTTCCACATCACTTTCAACAACTAACCAACACTCAGCCATCCTACTAATTGCTGCCAGTTTACAAATTATTCCAGCATCCTTATCATCTTGAGCTTTTTGCAAGCCAACACCCGGGTTCATATAGAAGATACCATCAACATTTCTCTTAAAATCCCCACATTTCTCAGCCTCCTCTAGTATAGTAAACCAACATAATTCATCCGGGTCTACACTAACAGTCCTAAAACTCCTACCCTTATAACTCAAACCCTTATCATTCTTAACAAAAGAACTTCCATACCACAATTTCAAGGTTACAGTTTGCCAATGATTTTCCTAAATTAAAACAGCATTATATACACATTAGGCTTTCTAATTTAATTCAATGTTAAACAAACAAAATGATTTGTCAAAATTAATTTCAATTGAAAATTAACATCAACATTAACAAGATTAAAAATAAATTTGATGAAAAAATTGCCCAATTAACATCAACATTACAGTTAATTTCGCGAGTTAATTTCAAATTAACCTAACACTTATTAAATTTGATGGAAAACTTACTTTGGGAGCCATTGAAGATGATCAATGGCGTATGACGCAGATGAGGATGATCAATGGCGTCTTTTAGAAGCTTGACAGTGAAGAGATTAATGGCGTCAAAGAAGGGAAGTGAGAGAGACGGAGTGAAGTGTGTTGTGGAAGATTGAATGTAAAACAAAAAAAAAGACAGGTTTAATTCATTAGTATTAGGGTTTACCTGTTTAACAGGTAGCCCTTCACATTGGTGCAAACAGGGTAAGTCGTGTAATAGGTGGGATTATTATGGATTATTGTAAAGGATGGATTAATATAGGTGGAACAGCCATAGGTTGGATTATTCCTGTGAAATAATCCTTATTAAAACATATTTATTGAAAATATAATTTTATGATACTTATTTCCTAATTTAGGTAGATGCTTTTTGGAGGGAAAACTAAGAGAATTTTTATTCTCTTAGTAGTAGGGGGATTCACTAAAATCCTAATAATGGACCAAATTAATAGTGGGCCCACTTTCTTCAATCCCCCTTATACTAAAAGAATAAGAAAACTGAAAATTTTCCCGCCTAAATGTTTTTAGCTAGAAATCGGGCCTAAGTGTCTAACTTTATCTAGATACGTATTGGACCTCATGTATGCCATTTATGTATCACAATATCTAATCAAACAACACACTTTTATAGTTGGACCAAATGTGTTTTATTCGTTATTATCTCATTAGTCCTATATGACTACTTAAATGTCGTAAATATTATATTTAAAACGTATGCAGATTTTATTCATATTATTAAAATCACTGTGTGCTTTTCACTTTTTTTATTCTTTAATTTTTTTACTCCGTATATTGTAACAAAAATTACAAAAATAGTTATATGCTTTAAAAATAAGCATATTTTTGAAATGCTAACAATCTTATTTTTTTTTAATCATAAACTTATTCCGAGTAAAAATATAAAATCGCTCTATTTTAATTTTTAATATTTTTACACATTAATAATTGTAGATAATTAAAAATAAAATTCAAAGTTCATTTATATATTATTATTAACTCTAATTATTAAGTTCTCTACACATATCAATCTAAAATACCGTGTATTCGCACGAGCTCTCCACTACTTGTCATTCAATTAGTTAGAACAATTAGTCAGCATGAAAAATGTGAGCGGGAATTTTGAGCGTTTTTTTAGTTGTGTTAATATTTTAGTATATAATAAGGAATTTGTAAAATTTGCAGATTTGCGTATTAATACTGAAGGGTTTCACATGATTAGATTATGGAAAATATTGTTTCCCGGTAGGAATTATACTGATTAATGATAATTTGTAAAATTTGCAGATTTACGTTGAATATTTAAGGTGTTCCGGGTGTAATTCCAGAGCAGTTATTTGTTACCACCCGTGCTTGTAGAATGACGTCCTTGGTTGAATCCTCCTCTCGGTCTCCTGAAATAATGAACAAACTGAGGGCTCGACTTTGGACCGAGCGAACTCACTCCGACGCTCAAGTCAGTAAACTTAAAGAGAGAAGTTGTTGTTACTTGGCGAAGTATATATTGTAGAGAGATAAGGAAGATATTACCAGATGAATAGTGATTCTTAGGTTAAATTGTGGATCCTCTCCTCAATGAGGGTTGAGGAGTATTTATAGACTTTCACCTTTTGTCACGTAGTGGCCAAGTGGCCAAGTGACTAGCAGGTGGAAAGACTGATCTACCCTCGGCCGAGGGACCCATGGCAGGCCGGCGGGCCCTGTTGACTCGCCGCCGAGGGGTCTTGGATATGAGTTCGCGGATATGTGCCCCGGCTGGCTAGTTGTCCCAACCGAGGCACAAGAGACAGGCCGACATGCTGCGTCGGCTAGGCTGTCTAAGTCGTTGACTTGCTTGTGGATATCTTTGACCTTGCTCAGTATGTTGACTCGGTCAGCGGGTGCAGAATATGCCCCATCAATTTGCCCCCAGCGTAGTCTATGCCGTGGTATGGGCTCCGATGTATGCTGAGCGTATATTCTGCGTAAGTAAAAATCTTCTTTCTCGGCCTCTTCTACCTCGGCTTGGTTCTGCTTAGGCCGTACCATATCCCCCCTCCACATGGATGTGTAAAGGGCATCCGATGTGGAAAAGAGAGTGACGCTGGCCGAGACCAGGGTTGAGAGTGCCGGTTGTTTTTTATTGCCCCTGGCCGGTGGTACCTAGCTTGGTTGATCACGTGGCCGGCGGAGAACAGATACTTAGGAATTTGTTGAGGAAGATGGATAGGCAGAGAGATATGAAGGGGCGTGTTGAAGACGCTTGGTCACTGTTGCATTGATTGATGTTCAACTGTTGCAACGATTGACATTCCGTGGTTGCATGTCTGATACGTTTCTGTTCGCTGATTGGCTGACGTTTCATGGGCTGTGCCCTGATTGGTCCTTCTTCATGGGCTTTACCTTATAAATAGGGCAGTTAGTCCCTGAAATTGGCCACCAATTTCATTCTCTAAAATTTTCTTCTCTCTAAACTTTCAAGGACTTCTTTCTCTTCTAATCTTCAGAGTCGTTACTTCGGCTAGTGCTTTTCTTCAAGGTAAACAAACAAATTTTCTCACTTATTTTGTTAAGTAATTGTTGCTACCATGTCTTCTGCTGATGTCGGACCTAGTAACCGTGCGCCGGGGGGTTCCCCGTTGCGTCTTGATGAGGAGGAGATACTAGACGCCGTCCCGATAAGGTTTGGGGGCCCTAGGTCTCCTTCTCCCGAAGTTGATCCAAAAGCTTTGGAGGGTTGGGAGGATGATGATGATGTTGATGATGACGATGATGATGCTGAAAGGGCTCGTCCTAATGAGGGGAGGCAGTACATCATGGATCACGGCGAACCTTGTAAGGTCTGCCCTGACCGTGCCTGGACCCATAAGTTCGCCAGTTGTTCCGGTGAAACATTTTTCGAGGGCCATTTCTACTTGGGCGGGGATACAAAATTGTTATCCCCGAGGAGGGTCAGCCGTCTGTTGCCCTCCCCGGGTTGCACCGGCGTATACATCCGACACCCGAGTACGGGCTCCGGTTTCCGCTGAATGATTACGTTATGGCCATCATTAGAGCCATGAACGTCGTCGTGGCCCAACTGCACCCGTTGGCTATTAGAACCATAGTCGGCTTTGTCCGCTCTGTCTCTTCAAGGGGAGGTCCCAACGGTTAATTTATTCCGTCGGCTTCACCACCTTCGGCCGTCATTTCCTGGCCGCGTCGGATGGTACAACGTGCAAATGGAGCCGGGTTACGTCTCCGTTGATAAGCTTTCCTCCTGCAAGGACTGGAAAGATCGGTGGGTGTATGTTGAGTCTGCCGGATGACTATCCGCACGCCCCCGGTCCTTCCAGCACTAAGTTAATTTGCGGTGCGAGACTAAGGCGGAGCATGACAAATGGGTCACCGGAGTAAGCTTAAGATGGACGCCTTGACAAGGTCCCTCTTAATGCGGATGAGAAAGTCGGCGATGAGGCTTTTTGAGGCGGACAAGAGTGGGGTGCCGAAAAGATGGATTCCCCCGACGCAGATCATTCTTCAGGATGAGCTGCTCTGCCATGTCGGCCTCATACCGGCCCTAGCACAGGGTGAGTGGGGTCGGTGTGAGGCCCATCTCTGCTCTCCATGTTTCTGTTTCTTGAACTTTGATTTATTTCTTCTACTTAACTCTTGCTTTGTTTCCTTTGCAGACCACTTTGGACCGGACCTGTCTGAGGATATCCTCCGGAGAATGGGGCTGCACAAGGATAAGACCGTTGCTAATTTGCATCCTAAGGCTCTAACCCGTGATCGCAGAACGTCGCCGAATGATCTCATGGATCAGCAGCTGAAAGGCTTGAATGTGGAGGCGGCCCAGGCTAAGGTTGCTAGTAACATGCCGCGCCGAACGCGGAAAACAAAGTCTTCGGCGACGACGGCGTCGACATCAGTTCCACCTCCCATCCCTTCAGTCCAGAAGGAGACGATGGTGATCGTTGACATTACCAATGGGGGAGACTCCGATGCGAAGGGATCTCCCCTTGTCCGTAAGAGGAAAGAGCCTGCTCCTGCCGCTAATGCTTCTGCTGCTACTGCTGATACTGCTGCCGGCAAGGAAATGCGTCCTCCGACCAAGAAGGCCAAGCATGGTACAGATCTATCATGTGGCTCAGACTTAGCTGATTCATTAGGCGTTCTTGATGACAGGCTCTCTGGTATGTCCATGTATGTTGACACGGATGCTTTAATTGAATTTTTTGTAGATCAACCGCTGCCGTCTACCGGTCACACTATTGAACGGCGTGCCGAGAAGAAAAGCTGCGCAGCAAGTGGTCAAGATGCCACCGTTGTCACCTCCTTCCCGAAGCCTACCCCCTCCAGTTAAGTCGGAGGGCCTAAGTTTGACCAGGTTCTTGGCGAAGTGGGCGATACGGCCGTGCTCTTATTGTGGAGCAAGAGAAGACCATTGCTTGACGCCGCCCCACGACTCGAGCGGCTAAGGCTTGAACTCGACGCAGCGAACAAGGAGGCTAAGAGGGCCAAGGCTGAGGCTGAAGAGGCAGTCCGTGCTGAGAGAAAACTCAGGGAGGACGTTGAAAAGGAGGTCCTTGCTGAGAGAGCCAAGACCGAGGCTGCGGCGGCTGAAGCCGCTAAGTCTTTGGAGGGGCGTGACCTTGTTCGAAGCATGCCGACCTTTATATTAAGCGAGGGGACGAATGGAGGGGCATGTTTCGGGCCCGGGGAAGGTGGTTCAGAACAAGGATGCTATCATCGCCCAAAGGGAGGAGGACATTGAGACGCTCCAAACCGTTATCCTCCCTAACATGTGCGCCAAATACCGGGACCTGGCCGAAGAAGCTGCCAGGGAAGTGATTAGGGAGCTCTTCCCTCTTGATGGCTCCTTTCCGTGGGACAAATTTGACGAGCTGTTTGATGACAAGCTCGAAGCTAAGGAGAAAGCCGCGGAGGAGAAGGCCAAGGAGGAGGTAAGGGTGAAGAAGGGGGAAGAGGCGGCCGCGGAGAAGGCGCCCTTCTTGAGAAGACTAAGGCGGCCAAGGAGGAAGCCGAGAGGATGAAGGCAAACAGGCCGCCTTGAGGCCGAGGCGCCAAGAAAGCCGAGGCCGAGGCTGCTGGCCGAGGAGGCCGCCAAGACAGCTTTTCCGGGTCGCCCATCAAAGATGATGCTTTACGCTAACGCTGCTGATGGCAAGCAGCAACAGGCATAGGGAGACGGGCGGTCGTCACCAGGCTCACCCGGCGTCTCGGATAGCTTCAGCTGTTCGGGAGCCAATTATTAAGCCTTTCCTCCCTGCCTTCTTTTGGCACTTCAAATGATATGTCTGTAACCTTTTTGCTTTCCTTTTCCTTGTATTTTGTACAACTTTGGTAGGTTGTGTTTTGGCTTATCCCTATGGGGACGGCCGTCATCTGTATTCTCCTCACTTGTAACCTGTTATCATTTTTAATAAGAGTTTGCTTATTTTGCCTCCGGCTTGGCCAAGGTCTTTTCTTGTCTTCGTCTGAGTTGTCTTCTTACGTTATTAATTGAGCGCTTCTTTTGTTTCTTTCTCGGCCTGGCCGAGGCAGTTTAGAGTGCGTATCTCAACTGTGTTTAACGTTTCTAAGGCATGTTGATCGCTTTCGCGAGTATCAACTGCGCTGGTAGTGACTGCCGTGACGTCTGCTTCCTGATAGTGACACCCGTGGCGTCTACTTCTTGATAGTGACTGCCGTGGTGTCTACCTCTTGGAGTGACTGCCGTGGCGTCTACCTCTTGGGGTGACTGCCGTGGCGTCTACTTCTTGATAGTGACTGTCGTGGCGTCTACCTCTTGGAGTGACTGCCGTGGCGTCTACCTCTTGGGGTGACTGCCGTGGTGTCTACTTCATGGGGTGACTGCCGTGGCGTCTACTTCTTGATAGTGACTGCTGTGGCGTCTACCTCTTGGAGTGACTGTCGTGGTGTCTACCTCTTGGGGTGACTGCCGTGGCGTCTACTTCTTGGGGTGACTGCCGTGGCGTCTATTTCTTGATGGTGACTATGGGGGGGGGGGGGGGGAAATGAACACTTTGATGGAAAACTTGGACGATTCTTCATTAGATATAAGCATGCGTCGGGGTGCCCACAGTTGTCTTGGGCACCTCCGCCGCTATACAAAGTATTTCCCGAGAATGTCAATGTTCCAATGGCTCATCAAAGGCACACCCTCAATGTCTGTCAGCCGGTATGTACCCGACCTCATTTCTTCAACCACTTTGTAGGGACCTTCCCAGTTAGCCGTCAGTTGCATCCATGAGGTCACCCTCCTGTTGTAAAGATGGGCTTTTCCCTTTCTCTGACTTCTTTGCCACTTTGAGGGATTGCATGTTGCACCCTCTGGCAGATATCTGGATGTTGACCACCTCGTATTTCTCGTCCTTGGAGACGAGCTTATGCGCTTCCCCCCGGTCCGAGACATACATCAGTGTCAGGGCCCGGATGGACATCACTGCGTCGGCCTCGCTCAGAGTGACTCGGCCTATGAGAACGTTGTAGGCGGACGAGCCGTCGATGACCACGAACTCAGCTAGGACATTCTTAGCCGCATCTCCCTCGCCGAACATCACCGGCAATCTGTCAACCCCGGGGGTACCAGGCCGGCCCGGAAAAATCGTACAACGGATTGGTGCGGGGCTCAAGTCTTCAACCTTCAGACCGAGGTTGAGAAAGCACTCCCTGAACATGATGTTCGTTTAGGCGCCTGTGTCAATCAGGCACCTCTTGACCAGGTGGTTGGATATGTCCAAGTGGACTACAAGTTGGTCGCTGTGAGGGGCGATGACTCCCTCGTAGTCCTTCTTCCCAATTGTCATGTCGGGGATGTTGGAAGCGGGGACCGCTGTTTTGGGCACAAAGTTGATGGCCTGATATAGCTCGTTCAGGTGCCGTTTGTGCCCATGAGCGGACCCACCATTCTCGTTGCCCCCGGCAGTTGTCAGTAAGGTGACCGGTGTGGCCGTGGTACTCACAATACTGGCTCGTGTCACCGTCACTCCTCGGCCTGGGAGGCCTTTCCCACTTCTGACCCTCGTTCTTGCTCAGGGCGAAGACCTCGGCGGCAGACACGACCAGGGGGGTGTGATCATTGTACCGCTTCTGGTAGTACGTTTCCGAACTCCTCCCGGCGCCCACCGAGTTCTGTTTCCTGGCGGACCTGTCAGACCGTGACCTATTATTGTCATGGCGTCTTTCATCCGGGTCGTCCTCCCGGCGGCTCTTACTCTCTGAGTGCCCGGCCTCGCCGGGGCCTACCCAGGTTTTGTGGTAGTCCTCCACCTTAATGGCTTGATCGGCCATCCTCCTGGCGGAGTCTAAATTCAGGCCGCCGCACTTAATGAGCTCATTTTTTAAGTCTCCTCTCGGGAGGCCTTTCATCAGTGCGAAGGCCGCCGGTTCATTGCTCACTCACGAATCTGCTGAACCTTGGCGTCGAACCTCTTCACATAACTTCGGAGAGACTCGCCTCCCTCCTTCCTGATAGTCAGGAGGTCCGATGTCTCGACGGCCCTCCTCTTGTTGCAAGAATATTGGGCTAAAAATATGTCCCTTAGGTCGGCGTAACAGTATACCGACCCATCGGGTAGCCCCTTGTACCAACTTTGTGCCATCCCATGCAGTGTCGTTGGGAAGACTCGGCACCAAACCTCATCGGGTTGTTCCCATACCGACATGTAAGACTCGAAAGCCTCGGCGTGGTCGGTTGGGTCGCCTTCTCCATTGTATGTTATGGGTGGCAACTTCAACTTAGTCGGCACCGGGGTCTCTAGGACGTAGGCGCTGAGGGGCTGTCTAACCACGTGTCGAACGACACGCGGCGATCGGCTCCTCGCATCCCTAGTCCGGCTCCTCTCCCCGTGGCGGGAAGGGCTTCTTCTCCGACTCTGGTGAGTCGGGCTTCTTCTCCAACTCTGGTGAGTCGGACTTCTTCTCCAACTCTGGTGAGTCGGGCTTCTTTCACTCCTCTGGGGTATGCCTCGTCGGTGCTGCGGCGACGCCGTCCTCCCGCGAGTGCGGGAAGGACTCAGGTCTACCACTAGCACTCTAGGCTCCCCCGGCGTCTTGACAGGGCCAGCTTCCTCCAGTGCTCCGTTCAAGTCTCTTGGAGTAACATTCTGGGCCCTGGTCTCCTGGACGGGTTCCGCTGCTCTTGTCGGTGTGACAGTGTGAGCCGGCGTACTACTAATTAGGTCCAGGAGTAGCTTTAGTTTTGCTGCATCGACCACATGTCCCATGATGGTGACCTGGTCGGCGGGCAGCGGCGTATCTGGTATTATTGGCATCCCGTACTCCGGTTGAATTACTCGGCGGTGGAGGGTCGCGCAACTCCGAGTGTGGACGGTATCATCTTGGTAGAATTCGGTTTCGTCAGTCACGAATACCTCTTGTTGTTTTGACATCTTCTTAGCTTTTTGGGTGGGTTTTTGTTTGGGAATGAATGTGACTAGCTTCTAGTATCTTTCCCCACAGACGGCGCCAATTGTTCCGGTGTAATTCCGGAGCGCTTATTTGTTACCACCCGTGCTTGTAGAATGACGTCCTTGGTTGAATCCTCCTCTCGGTCTCCTGAAACAATGAACAAACTGAGGGCTCGACTTTGGACCGAGCGAACTCACTCCGACGCTCAAGTCAGTAAACTTAAAGAGAGAAGTTGTTGTTACTTGGCGAAGTATATATTGTAGAGAGATAAGGAAGATATTACCAGATGAATAGTGATTCTTAGGTTAAATTGTGGATCCTCTCCTCAATGAGGGTTGAGGAGTATTTATAGACTTTCACCTTTTGTCACGTAGTGCCAAGTGGCTAAGCGGTGGAAAGACCGATCTACCCTCGGCCGAGGGACCCATGGCAGGCCGGCGGGTCCTGTTGACTCGCCGCCGAGGGGTCTTGGATATGAGTTCGCGGATATGTGCCCCGGCTGGCTAGTTGTCTCGGTAGAGGCACAAGAGACAGCCGACAGTCGCGTCGGCTAGTTTTGTCTAAGTCGTTGACTTGCTTGTGGATATCTTTGACCTTGCTCAGTATGTTGACTCGGTCAGCGGGTGCAGAATATGCCCCATCATAAGGGTTTAACATGATTAGATAATGGAAAATATTGTTTTCATATAGAAATTATACTTATTGATATGATTTCGATATAATAAATGTAATTGAGTACCAAATCTTACGTTATTTTATCAGTTTTAGTGGGGTCAAAATTCAGTAGGTCCCACTAATTTAGTGGGAGACATAATAAGGAAAAAATAAATTCAGTGGGTCTCTCACCCTATCATGTGAGAGGTCTCTCAATAACGCTATTGAGAGACCGTCTCTCTGGAGTTTTTGTGAATTTATTGTAGGTATTAAAATTTTATTTAAATGTCCAAAATACATAAATGAATTAATTTGAGTTAATAATAAATAAAGTACTCAGTTTAATTATTTGTGTCCCTTTTAAATCAGATTTGGGTCATTATGAGTTATTCGAGTCTAAACAGAAGTCAAATTGGGCTAAAATTACAAAAGGGCCGAGAAATGGGCCCGCAACCCTAAGCTGGAGAAAGCCCGACTTTTTCTCTATAAATAGAGAACTTCACTCATTTGTGCAAGATAGAAAAAACTGGAAGAAAGAAGAAGAAAAGAAAAGCTCTGTAATTCTCTTTGAAAAACTCATGAAATTCATCGTAAGCAGTTAACAAGCACAACAAATTCGTGCCGCCTGCGCAAGAAAACTCAAACATTCAAACTCGAATATTCAAACATTCAAACATTCAAGAGAGACTCAAGTCGTTCGACCCTCTCAAGAATACAAGTCAACGTCGCGCGTAGAGTGCATACACCCTCTACACGTGCACCCCCTACAAAACGCACGCGCACCCCCTACGTGGATCGTGCAGGCGTACCCTATTTGTTTAGTTAGAATCAGAGGATTATTAGAGATTGTACACGAACTTTTCTAATATTAACAAAAACTCATTTTTTTTCCTTGTTTTGCATTTCAGTTATCGCAATACAAAATTTGTCGTTACAATTATTATGGCCCAATAAATAGTTACCTAGCTTGCCATCCAAAGATGTGGCCCATTATCAAGTTTGTAACATTGGCGGGAAAACTATAAGAGTTTTTATTCTCTTAGTAGTAAGAGAGATATCATGAGTTACATCGTTAGAAATTACACAAGAAACAATCTCAGGAGGAAAATCATTTGACCAGACTTTCCCCCTCTAAACTTAGACTTAACTTAGCAAGAAGATGTGTAGTGTGCTACCTTATTGCCCTTGCGTTTCTCTGGAGTTTTTGTGAAATTATTATGGCCCAATAAATAGTTACCTAGCTTGTCTTCCAAAGATGTGGCCCATTATCAAGTTTGTAACATTGGCGGGAAAACTATTAGAATTTTTATTCTCTTAGTAGTAATATAAGGGAGATATCATGAGCTACATAGTTAGAAATTACACAAGAAACAATCTCAGGAGGAAAATCATTTAACCAGACACCCCCCCCGGTCTCTCAACTTAGACTTAGCTTAGCAAGAGGATGGGTAGTGTGCTACCTTATTGCCCTTGCGTCTAACATGAGAGCAAACAAAAAACTCCAACCTTAAAGATAAAGAGTAAATATCACATAAGACTATACCAAAATAAGACCTCTCAACACGCGTCTTTCTAGAATGGAAAGACACTTTAACATTATCCGATTCTAGGATAAATTGACGAACCCCACCGCTTCCACAAGCCATCTCCAGGGCTTATCGAGCAGCCAAAGCCTCGAAAATCTCAACGGAAAAACCCCTCTAAATTACCTTGCATGCCGCCATTGTCACCTGACCGCCATTGTCCCAGAAGGCAGTGTTCAAACCCCGACGTACGTCCGTCATTAGAAACTGCAACATTAATATTGACCTTAATAAAATCGCTCAAAGGGGGAGACACTTATCAAACCCAACGATATCATGCACAAAGGAATTGTCCAACATCATGGTAGAGTCAACATATTCCCAATACAACTGAGTTGCCTTACTTGCAACCCAAAAGGCTTATTGCATCTATACAATACTATTAAAAGGGGAACTTAAAATGCCACGTAGTAAATGCCACCTTACACTACCAAAAAGCCACGTCACTTACTTCACATGACATGGCAAATTTTAATATGACATGGCGAGTTAATGTGATATAAATCATCAACTTATTATTATATGACATTAATTTAAATATATTTTTTTTTCCAAAATTTATATATCCCTTTCAAATTTACATTAAAATTTCATAATTTATAATTAAAATTGACACCAAAGTTTACATCATTGTTTCTAATTTTAAAAGTAAAAAAGAAAAAAAAAAGAAATATTAAATGCAAATAGCATAACAAATATTAAACTTTGGACTTTTAAGTTTGTAGATAAATTAAACAACAATTAAAATCAAAATTCATATTAAATTTTAAATTTCGATGTTTATTGTTAGAATATTTTAAGCAACAAATAAATATCACATAATTCTAATTTACTCCGTTTATTAAAAAAAAATAGTTTGTAAATATTAAGAGTAAATAATAACATATTTAACATTAAACAAGGTGGCTTTTGTCAACAAAAAAAAATAAAAATAAAAATTAAAGCAAACCTTTAACATTTCATTTCTCCTTGCTCCATATTTATGTTTATATTAAATTATCTAATAATGAAAAAGAATGCTCAAAAGTCCTAAAATCTTACTACATAATTATTATATATATTAAATTTGATGATAATAATAAAAAGAAACCCAAAAGTCATAACATGCATCCTTAATTGGATATAAATGTTCGATGTAAGACAACATTTGTGAGCCAAATTTCACGCCAATATTTTTTTGCCCTCATCGCCAACAAAATCGTAGTTGTATATGTAAATAGTCTTTTTTAAATCTTATCATTATATCAACATCAAGGTAAGTGTATTAAGGTAAGGTAAATGTATTAAGGTTTTAAATTAATAATTTAATAATTTATTTTAAGTTCCATTGGTTATGAAATGCTCATCACTTTTTAAAACTTTCTTATGTAGGAACTATCAAGATTTGTGGTAGGTAAATCTATTAAGGTTTGGTAAATGTATTAAGGTTTTAAATTAATAATTCATTTATTTGTTTTTAAGTTCAATTGGTTGCTCATCACTTTTTAAAACTTTCTTATGTAGGAACTATCAAGATTTGTGGTATTGTGCTATTTGAAGGTAAATAAATATACTTACATCTTTATGACTCAATGCCCTTTTTGTATTATTATTTAAAGAAAAATTTAAATTAATAACGATAAGATTAATATCACGTAAATCAAATTTCACCATTTTATTTCTTATTAATTACTCGGTGGATTTTGTCCTTTTTTCTCCCTAGAGATGTTTCATTAGAGAAAAAATACTATATGGAAAAAGAAAATATTAGAATTGCTTAAACAACTACTCCATTCATTCCACTCAATACTATATTATAAACTAACTACAAGATTGACTATAAGTTTTTGACGGAAGACAACATTTGTGAGACAACATTTAAGTAAATATTTTTGTACCGCTATCGCGAAAAGAATTGTATATGTCACTAACTTTTTTTTTTATCATTGTATCAGCAACAAGGTAAATGTATTAAGGTTTTAAATTAAGAATTCATTTATTTATTTTATTTTCCATTGGTTATGAAGTACATCACATTTTTAAACCTCGCATATTTGTTGTTTATTTCTTATTTAGGGATATTGAGATTTGTGGTGTTGTGTTATTCAAAGGTAAATATACTTACATCTTTAGACTCAATGTCATCTTTCTTCCATTATTTAAGAGAAACTTAAATTAATAACAAAAATTAATGACTAAGTGATTTATTTTTTATGTAGGGATGGTTTATTGAAGAAAGAAGACTAAGAAGAGAAATATTAGAATTACTTAAACAAATACTCTATTCATTCGACTCAATACTATATTATAAACTAACTATAAGATTGACAACATGAATGTAAATGACTAATTGTTTTTAGGTTCATAAAAAAAATTAGTATTTCAAAAACTTTCAAATGTATGCTTTATTTTGATATGTGTTGTTTTTTTAATCATCATTTTTCCTTAAAAAAATAACACTCATAGAATGAAATTAAATTTGCGAGGATCTCAATCTTATTGACATGGATAATAGGTAGCATAAATAATGGAGTGAAAAGCCTAAAAATTATCATTTAAGAAAGGAGTTAGATGTTAAATTAGTGGGGTGAATTAATTATCAATTATTAATAACTATAAAGATGAGAGGAATCTAAAAAGTTTATTTACATCTACATTATTCTTTTGTACACGTTAAATTTAATTTTCATTTTCTTTAATTATACACATGAGACACATGCCTATTCAAAATGGCTTTTGATAGAAAACATGATTGAGTGGAATGCTTAGTTTACCTATTTTGAAGTATGCGGTTGAATCCCGAAGGTGGAAAATTTGGAGAAATGTCAAAGCACATTTTTGCTTAATATAGTTTAATGGATGAAGTATAGGGACTTAATGATCCAATTATTACGAGTTGCTCCTTTTAAATTCTTAGTTCCGCAATTTATTATAGTACTAGCTACAATATTATGGGTGCTGTGAAATGTTAGTTTTTGTCACAACAATTCTAATCGTGTGTTTTATATTAATTTTGGATTTGTTGATAAAATTTTAAAATCTAATTAGTGAGGGTGTTGCATGTTTGGCAATCTTTGTTTGATAATATTATGGTTTCATGTAATGTGATTATGCGAATACCTGTATTATTAATTGATTTTAATCAGCTTCCATTGAGTTACTTCGGTTTTCGATTATGCGAATACCTGTATTATTAATTGATTTTAATCAGCTTCCATTTGCGCATATTTGACCTATCACAAATCACGTAAAAGGATTTGAGTAACACCACTTACCGTTTAAAACCCTCATAAAAGAACGTCAAATAATGGCATGGTTTTGATAAAAGTATTTATTATATAACACTTTAATTTCTGATTTTACATAAAACTTTTGTACAAAAAAACTAATTTGTCTTGATTTTATAGAAGTCTTAAAACATGAAACCATATTGTAGAATGTTATGATTTGATTCACTAAAAATATCATAGTAAAAAACAAAAGATCCCGTGAATTTCACGGGTCACAAAACTAGTTTTTGTTCAAAACACCATAAATTCTTTGACCGCCAAATATTCCATGCAAAAATAGCAACAATCCCATGCACATCCTTCTCACGAGCACACAAGAACTTGTTAATCCAATCTTTCACACAAAAAACACCACGTTGGCTAGGGTTAGGGGGTAAAGGAGACAAAGCCCAAATCATACGAGCATGAAAATAGTCAAACAACATATGTTTTCCAGTCTCCTCATCCTCCCTACACCTTGGACATCTTGGATCTAAATAAATGCCTTTCCAACACAAGTTACTGCGTACAACAATGACATTAGAGCAAAGACGGGAAACAATTTTTTTTTTTACCTTGAGTGGAACGATCCAAATGAATGTTCACGAGTAATCGAGTATGTCTCTTGAGAGACCGCCTCATACTAAAAATGTGTTATTAACTATCTAGAAGCTAAAAAAAAATGTAATCACATCGATAAAGATAAAAATGTACTCCATGACTCCATGAGAGAAGAAATGGTGAAGAGTCTATCACACCCGAAATACTCAAGAGGGGAGGTGAATTGAGTATTTAAAAATTTATGCCTACTTTTTATTTTATAACAAAGTAATTAATTACTTAAAGTTTATTGATTAAACTTTAACTAATTAACTAGTTGATTATTAACGTAATGAAATGAACAAAAACGAAAATGCAAAGACACACGGTTTTGAAGTGGTTCAGTTTCACACGTCGAAGCCTACGTCCACTATTCTCGATTAATAATTTTAGTACCTTTCTTCGGATTACAAAATTATCAACCCAACTCGTATAGCTAACTCTAGCTATAACTCAATTTGAATATCACTAGATATTCGGTTTTGACTATCTTAAGTTACTAAGAAAGTGCTTGATTGTTCTTCTAGTGTTCAAAATATGAACGAGTAAGAAACAATATTTAAGCGCTATAATCTTATGACGATACTTAGAAATAATTGCAATATAAGATAACACACGACTTTTCAAAAACAATTTTAACTTGCAAACAGAATAATAAAATTAAAAACGTTTGCAAAGGATGTTTTGTTCGAATATTGAAAAGTGCTTTAAATGAATTATCATGTGTAGTATTTATAGTAGAGAGGAGATCTAGGTTTTCATCTAAGAAACCCTAGATGTCGTGTGGATTGATGCACAAGGAAGAAATTAGGTTAAATCTTATTTAATCATTTACAACTCATAAAATCTTGGAAGATAGGAAAGAATAAAATAAAAATAATATATGGAGATAAGAAATCTCTAACAAATATTATTTTGATTTACCATGAATCTTATCCAAGCAAGAAAAAGATCTTAATCCATTTATTTATTCTAATAATATCTTAGTAAAAGATATGGAATAAATATAAGGAGATAAAATATCTTTAACAAATATTTTATCTAAGATCTTTACCTAAACCCTAGATATGGAGAGGATCTCGTGTAGGTTAAGGAAGGAATAAGATATATATATCTTTTTCCTATTTTAATCCAACAATATTTTAGGTAAAAGATATAAAATAAATATAAGGAGATAAAATATCTCTAACAAATATTTATTTAAGATTTTTACCATAAACCCTAGATACTATATAGATCACGTGTGAAGTATATAGTAAGTACTTGCTCCCATCCAGACCAAAGGTTACAGTTGCTTTTTGGCACTATTCATGGTCGTATGGAATCTTTGATATTATTCTTA
Source organism: Silene latifolia (assembly GCF_048544455.1). NCBI lineage: Eukaryota > Viridiplantae > Streptophyta > Magnoliopsida > Caryophyllales > Caryophyllaceae > Silene > Silene latifolia. Next base: position 187,164,705 of record NC_133527.1, on the reverse strand, counting down.
ATCTATAAGACAAAATATAGTCATGTGAGATCTTGTTTGATTTATCGTCATGAATGCTATAACAATATCAAATTTTTATAACTTTTAATAATGTGTAACTAAAGATATACACGTTACAAAACGTGTCTCGGCAAGTGTGATAAAGCAACTGTAACCTTTGGTCTGGATGGGAGGAAGTAGGAGATCCAATCTTATTATTTAACCTAACAATATCTTAGTAGAAGATATGGAATAAATCTAAATAACCATAAAGATATAAAATATCTTTAATAATAATCTTATTTAGATTTACCCTAATCTTTACTTGCACAAGGAGTTTTACACGTATAGGAGACGGCCCATAAGCCTACTACATCCAACGTGAAACCCTAGTAAGATATTAGGTTAAACAAATTAGGGTTTAGATATGAGTTAGTACAAAACCCTAGTTAGCCACCAAGTAACAACCCATAAGTTGTCACACAAAGTCGGCCTAACTAAAGGGTGATTATCTATTCATAACCCAATTCAAGTGCAAACTTCAATCTACTACAAAATAGTTTTTTCATTTAAAGAATATAAAGATAAGATTTGAAAAACTATTTTCAAAACAATTTAAAAAACAAGTCGTGCGTTTTTAATATTGCAGCTCAATGTTATAGCTAAATCACCTATAACATTGAGTCTGGTAGGTAATGTTATAACCAAAACAGTTATAACTTTACTTACCAAAATCATTTCTTTAAATACCGTTATAAGACGATGACCTACGCTATCTAATCTTCCTGGAGATCTTCAATGTAGGATCATCTCTTTATCTTTATCATAAGCTCTTCATCTTGAGCTTGTTATAGACTTCATCTTGAGCTTGTTATAGACTTGATCGAGCCTTTTGCTTGAGTGATCATCATACTTGAAACTTGTTACAGTTACTATGACGCTTTAAGAATCTTCAATGTTATAGCTCAAGCCGCTATAACATTACTTGAACGATGCTTCACAAATCTTCAATGTTATAGCCAAGGATGCTATAACATTATTTGCTAAACTTGTAACCTAAGTCAATCTTATGAAGACTAAACAAACGATTACGAGCAAGAGTCACTACAAAAAGAATTAAAACAGGCGACTGATTTTGGCGACTGAAATCAGTCGCCAAAATCAATTTGGCGACTGAAATCAGTCGCCAAACGTCAGTCGCGGACCTTAGTCGCCTTTTCTAGCTTTGGCGACTAAAGTCGGTCGCCAAATTTGGCGACTGCCAAATCAGTCGCGAAATACAAAAAATGGCGACTGATTGGGTAGTCGCCAAATTGGCGACTGATTAAAGGTAGTCGCCAATTTGGCGACTGAATAGCAGTCGCCAAATTCACTACTCAGTCGCCTTTTTTGGGTGACGTAGCCAGTTTGGCTGACCAAATTTGGCGACTGAATTGGAATTTAGCGACTGCAATTCAGTCGCCATTTTGGCGACTACCTTACAAATCAGTCGCCAAAATGTACGAATCAGTCGCCAAAACCACTGTATGTTTTGGTGGTTTTTCTCGTTTTCATTGCTAGCCAAATATTTACGACCTGCATAAAAAACGATGTTCCACAACACCATACATCCCAAATTTCAACACACACAACACCATACATTTCAACCCAACACCTCCCATTTTCTCAAACTTCATTTCATATATTGAAAATGAAAGTTTTACAAGCTAAGTGATTCTAATGTTCAAGTCTAAAGTTCAAGTTCTACAAGCTTACATGCTAAAATCATCCTACTTGGAAGCCAACACCGGCTCCACTCCCCCCATGTGGACCATGCGGATAATTTGGATCGTAGTTGGGTCGAGTTCCGGGGTTACAACCTTGCCACCAAGTCTCAAACATTGCCATTCTTTCCTTCATTTGGCGCAATTCTTCATCACGTTTGACATCACGTTCATCACGCTCCTTTATTTGACCTTGAAGTTGACTAATAATTCCCGGTTGATACGTGTTGCTGGGAATTGTTGAAGTCGATCTCCTACGCGTTTTCTCATAGAAAGCCGGTGTTGAACTTCCGGTACCATACACGTGCCCTTTCTTGAAGCCATCCACCAACTTATACCATATGTCATTATCCGGAGTTTCTGGATTGGCGGCTTTTTCTTGTTCAAATGCTTCCTACAATATTAAACAAATTGTTGTAAGTTAATATGGTAACCACCTTATATACGACGTTTTAAAAGAGAGTAAATCAACAAAAATTAAATGTTACGGAAACTTACATATAATTGCTTGTCTTTTGGCTTAGTCCAAGTTCTAACCCCTTTGTGGTCAACCCTGGAATGCGTGTCCGTAAAACATTCCTGTACCGTCGCAATCGGGCCGTGACTTCTTCTTTCCTCTCTGAATGAAAAAAAAAACATACATGTTAGAAAATCAACAAAAAATCTAACATAAAATAAACATGTTGCATTGAAAACAAAAAAAAAAGTGTGAAATAATAGACAAACTTACCCCCAACATACGATTCCAGAACGATCGTGAACCCGCGTAATGAGTAGGCTCGTTCACGGCGTCTTCCTTTCCTCCTCTTTTGTTGAGGGATGCTTGCTTAGACTTCTTCTGAAAAGCGGGAGTTTTGGTATGCTTTATTAAGCCTTCATACTTGTCACCTGCAATTACACATATGAAATCATAACTAATAAGTTACTGATATTATTTATAATATAAGAGAGTATATACTAATTAATACAAATAACAAAACAAGTTAATTAAATACCTTTCATGTGGTCTGGTTCCTTTGGGCGCCTAACTACCTTCCAAATCACGTCCCGATATCGTCGAGTACCGACTTCCTCGTACCTGATACGGACATTCCGTTCTTGAGACGGTGACCAAGCATATGCTTGCTACAAAAAAAAAGCGACAAAATTTCATATTAGTATTTATAAAAGTATAACCTTGGTTATTAAAACAAAGAAATACGGAAAATATATACCCGAAAGTTATTGAACCACGCATCTCTTTGTGCAGGAGAAGCTTGTGTCCACGATGTAGGAATTGGACCCACGAAATTAGTCTTCGTGCTTTTCGTGACACCTCGTACCACGCAATCGTCCATAAACTTGCATTTATTTTGAACATGTAAAATTACAAACAATTATTATTTAAAAAAAAAAAAAAAAAAATAGTAGACTAATAAAGAATAAAACTTACCATAATCCCGCCGGCTCAAGAATCATCTTATGATCCGAAGTGTACCGTATCGGCACCCGTGGCTCGTCGGTAGCGTCACTCTCCTCACCGTCACCGTCTGTCTGCATCGGATCCTCCTGCACAAACTCCTCCTCCTGCTCCGGACGCGTACTCAAGGTTATTCTACCTCAATTCATCAATAACATGAATTATCAAACTAAATTTATCAAAATCAAGTCCTAAAGAAGGTTCTACTTAGCTAATAGATAATTTCTCTTAATCCAAAAGACGGTTCCACTTAGCTAATTCCATTAATGCAAAGGACGGTTTCACTTAGCTTAACATTAATAATAATAAGGCGGTTTAATTAGTAATAATAATAATAATAATAATAATAATAATAATAATAATAATAATAATAATAATAATAACAATAATAATAATAATACAAATACTAATAATAATACTAATACTAATAATAATAACAATAATTCCCTTCCCCCACCGCCACCACCCACGGCCACCCTTCCCCCACCGCCACCACCCACGGCCGACCTCCACCCCCACCCATAACCCTAAACCTAAACACAAACCCCCTTAATCATTCCCTTTTAATTCAAACACAAATTAAACTAAATCTAACTACAAATTAATCTAACATACTAACTACAAATAAATCTAACAAACTAACCACAAATTAATCAAACTAACTACAAATTAATCTAACAAATTAAACAAATTAAACTGAAATTAAACAAAAAAAAACTAACCTAATTAAAGAGAGTGATGGAGGCAATGAGAACGGTGGTCACGGTGGTGGAAGTGGTGGAAGTGGTGGTGTGGTTGTGTGGTTGTTGTCGTCACTTTGTTTCGCCCGCTTTCCTCTCTTTTTTTTTTTTTTTTTTTTTTTGTTTCGAAAGAGTAAAGCGGAGAGAGGTCTTCTTTTCTATAAAAAAATTTGGCGATCGAAAAGCAATTTGGCGATCGCTTTTCACGCCAAATTTGGCGACTACTCCTACATCGATCGCCAATTGTCAAAACACGGTCGCCAAATAGATTCCTTTTTAAAAAATGACAAATGGTTTCTACTAAGAAAATTGGCGATCGAAATTCATTTTGGCGATCGAATTTCGCGCCAATTTGGCGACTACACATAAATCGATCGCCATATTTTAATTCTCGGTCGCCAAGTTTTATTCCCTTTTAAAAAAAGACAGTCGCCAAATTGGCGACTGATTTCAGTCGCCAAATTGAAAATCAGTCGCCAATTTGGCGACTAAATATATCAGTCGCCAAATTTCGGTCGCCTGTTTTAGTTTTTCTTGTAGTGAGTATATATAATATAAAGCGCATACTTGTCATTATCAAAACTTAATCATATATCTATATGGTCCAACAAATGGTAATCGAGATAATCCACAATTATAATTCAAATTAGATAAGACAAGTAAAATACATAATATGGACGGCTAAGATGAATAATTATGAATATAAAATTGAATAATGTGTTTTAGTTAATCACAATCAATTATCCAGTGTCAAATCTCCCTTTTCCGCTGAGCAAATGACAATTTATCGTTAACTAGTGTAGATCCCGCGCAAATGCGCGGTAAATATAGGCATTTTAATTTTTACTATATTAGTTATAGATTTTAGATTTATATCTCACGAATTTTTATTAAAATTAATCAAAAGAATTGAATAATTCCACGAATTGTGTTTTTTTATGAAAATATTTTAACTACCTCATTTTAATACATTATTTTTTCGTCACGAAGTTAATATTAGGAGATACGAGTACAATTTATATGTATAGATTTTTTAAATTTAAATGGAAAATTAGTTTAATAAATGAAAATCTAATTTGTTTCCATATATAAGTGATGGGGCATATTCTGCACCTGCTGACCGAGTCAACATATTAAGCAAGGTCAAAGCTAAAAGACAACAAGTCAAAAGAAAAGCGACCTAACCGACGAAGCCTCGCACGGCTACTGTCACTGGGTCTCGGCTCGGAACTAGCCTGGCCGAGAGGCAAATCCGTGTACTCACATCCAAATTCCCCTCGATGGAGTCAACCAGCCTACCTACTGGCACACATGGGTCCCTCGGCCGAGGGTAAGACAGTCTTTCCACCTGCTATGCCACTTGGCCACTACGTGACAAAAGGTGAAAGTCTATAAATACTCATCATCTCTCATTGAGAAAACGATCCCAAACTAACTGGAAATCTGGTATAAACCCCCTTATCTCTCTACAATATACTTTGCCAAGTTAACATACAACTTATCTCTCTAAGTTTACTGACTTGAGCGTCGGAGTGAGTACGTTCGGCCCCAAGCCGAGCCCTCAGTTTGTTCATCTTGACAGGAAAGAGTGAAAGGAAGAGACGAGCAACGACATAATTCAACAAACTTAAGTGGTCATAATCCTGCTTCGGAATTACACCCGGAACAATAAGGTTGAACACTTTGGAGGGAAACTTTAGAGAAGTTTTCTCTTAGTATATATATGGGAGGATTTATACTTTTTAAATTTGCACCTCATTGATATTTATGAGTTCACTCCATTGTATTTTGATGTGAAACAAAAAAAAATTGAAAACAGAAAACTAATAATACAAAATTATTTAAGTTGTGATTTTTTTTAATGCATTTATTTTTTGTCACGAAGCTAATAATAAGAATGTGTCAAGTTATATATTCTCTACAATAATAATTATTGCATTACTGAAAAATTTAGCAACTTATAGTTTATAATTTAATTTCAATTTAATTTTATTTTAATGAAAAAAAATCATAATTATGAATTTATTTAAAAAATTAGAGTTTATTTATAAGAATATATTCAATGAAAAGATAATAATGTAATGAAAGAAAATTTTGCATATTACCTTATTTAGCTAGATGCTTTTTGGAAAGAAACTAAGAGTATTTTTATTCTCTTAATAGTAAAAGGGGATTAGGGCAATAATCATAACCCGTTTTATTAGAACGTAACCAATGTAACCCGTTTGACAAATCTAGCTAGAGTAAATTCACAAGTTACAAGAGTTAAGCCATAAACCTAGTTACATTTTACACAAAACCTTCCTCTTCTTCCATACGACGCTCCTCGGCCTCCTCCTTTCGCAACCCTCTCTTCCACTTGAGTCCCAATCCATCAAAATCCCCAAATTCCACCAAAACCCTAAAAAATTGATCCGAATATCTTCAAAATCACACATTTAACGTCTTCTCTTTATCCTGCTGATACATTACCTTTAATTTGAACTCCAGAAAGCTCAGAATTTCAGAATGTCAGGAAATAATACACCTTTGAGTTCAGTGAAGAGGAAATCAATGGAAGAAGGTGACCCAAGTACAACAATGGAGTCCAATTCACCTCCACAAAAAATTCACAGAGAAAACGATGATGAAAACAACAATATCAATATCAATGAAAATGATGCTAATAATATAGCTTGTTTTCATGATGTTTCTTACCCTGAGGGGTATACGCCTCCTTCGCCGTCGTCGTCATCGTCTTCTAATAATGGAATTGGACCAGCTAAGGAATTTCCGTTCACTCTTGACCCTTTTCAAGCTGAAGCGATTAAATGCCTTGAGCATGGAGAATCTGTCATGGTATTGTTTTTGAAAAATATTATGTTTTGTTATGATATTGTGTTATTGGAAGCTTATACTAGATTACTAGGCGTTGCTGATGCGGGGTTTTAATAATTTATTTCTCCGTCTCAATCATTTGTTTACCTTTGATTAAGATATCCTTTATAAAGAATTAAATGTAAACAAATGATCGAGACGGAGGGAGTATATGTGTTACTTTGAAAGCTCATGTCTTTTGTGATTATCAACGACATTACCTGCCGGAGCCTTAGTCCTATGTTGGCAATACAGAGTGACTGTTTCCGAATGACTTAAACTAACAATTGCACTGAGAATTGCATCAAGTAACTGTTACTCCCTCCGTCCCGGTCAATTGTTGTCCTTTGATTTTGGCACAAAGACCAAAGAAAGGGGAGGGGGGCAATTAATAAATGACAAGTGGAACAAATTGAGTGTGAATGATCAAATTGTTCATCAAGTTCATTCTTAAAATAGAATGTACAACAATTGACTGAGACACCACAAAATGGAATAGGACAACAAATGAACGGAACAGAGGGAGTATTTCACAATAAAAAAGAGATGCAGCTAATTTAGTGAGCCATTGGCTTTTGGCTCCATTGGAAAGTGAGCACTCGTGTCTTTTACGGAGTAGGGTAATGACATCTGCTGACCTGTTTCTGTTTATTTTGAGTAAAGGGATTCAGAACTTAGCTAAAGATTTGAATGAATTAATCCGACTACGTTTACTCGAGAAAGCTTGTTACTTGCTAATATATCATTTCCTCCCACTTTGTTAGAGGTTGTCTTTTTGTCTAACCCTTTCCAATTTTGAAGTTACTTAGTCTACAAATTGAAGAAATTAATGACCTACCAAATGGAATGATGGTCATTTTGTCTCAGATGGGGGGAGTAATTCATGTGAGGATTGAGAGCCGCTGCAGAATGTAAATAGTTTTATGCCGCGGTCGCGGCATATTTTTATTGGATGTTAGCTTCTGCTTGAACCATGGAGCAAGGTTTTGCTGTTGGAGTTGTCGTTTTTTGGGTTAAGCTACAAGGCTATTGTATTCTTGATTTCACGTGGCTTGTTTGTTAAATTTTAGAATGCCCCAACTTCATTTTAGTGTCCAGCTAATAATTTTTTGTTGTTCCGCTGCTCCGTGCCATTTTTTTGTCGAGGCCGGAGTCATGTGACCAAGCTTCAACATTCCTTTTGATGAGTTACATATTTTACTGTCTTACTTATTACAAAGTATGCATTTTGATTTGCATGGTGATAAAACAGAAGGTGGTTTGACGAGACATAAGATGGTTTGACAAAACCTTTGAATCGTAGCTAATTAATAAGATCTTGTTGCCAGGTATCTGCCCATACATCAGCTGGAAAGACAGTTGTTGCATCATATGCTATTGCTATGTCATTGCGCAACAAGCAAAGGGTGATATACACTTCACCTATCAAGGCACTAAGCAACCAGAAATATCGTGAATTTAAAGAAGAGTTTTCAGATGTTGGGTTGATGACGGGAGATGTTACCATTGATCCTAATGCTTCTTGCTTGGTAACTCTTGCTTGCTATTGTTATGTGTTTAAGGTGTACCCTTAGTTCAGCCTAACAGATTTGTAAATCATACTTGAATGTAGGTGATGACAACAGAAATTTGGCGGACTATGCAATATAAAGGGTCAGAAGTTACGAGAGAGGTGGCATGGGCAATATTTGATGAGGTTCATTATATGCGGGATAGGGAGCGTGGTGTGGTGTGGGAAGAAAGCATAGTAATGGCTCCAAAGAACTCTCGATTTGTCTTTCTTTCAGCCACTGTGCCTAATGCCAAGGAGTTTGCAGACTGGGTTGCAAAGGTACCTGTTTCCATTTCTTTTTCTATCCTTGTTACTTGTTAGTTCTGTTTTCATGTTACCGTGTAATGCATCGTTTTTGTTTGTTTCATGAAATGTCCGTGGATAGGAAGTATTGGAGTCTCGGATCTTAGTCTTTCTCTAGGAACTTTCATCTCTGTGACTTGAGTCATCATTTATTTGTGGCAGTCACGTTTGATAGTCACGTTTCTTGCACTTTCCAGCATTATTTTATTGTAATTTGCTTCATGTCATAATTTTCTTGTAAAACGAATAGGTTTCATTGATTTATGGTGTAATCCTGATGGTTGTGTGGCATATTTTAGCATCAAGATTTTTTTTTTTTGGTGAAATGTAAGAGTATATTAATAAAATAGCAGAAACTATACAAGGTTTAATCAAACCGTCACAAGACACTGTCCGTCAACCAGACAAAAGACAAAGGCCCAAGCCCAGCAAAGCATTCCTTAAAAACGGATCCAATCGAAACAAAAGAAGATAGAAACCCTATCTCTCTTACCACACTATCTGACAACAACAGAATAGGACAGGATTTCAATTTGTCATCAAGAATTTATGTTGCATCTTAATCTTCCGACAATATGATGATTTGATTTGTTACGTGTACGTCAGGTCCACCAGCAGCCATGCCATATTGTTTATACAGATTACCGGCCAACACCACTTCAGCATTATATTTTTCCATCTGGTGGTAAAGGCTTGTACTTGGTGGTTGATGAAAAGGCAAAATTCCGAGAAGACAGTTTCCAGAAAGCCTTGAATGCTCTTATCCCTGCTGCTGAAGTTGATAGAAAGAAAAAGTGGCAGAAGGGTGTAGTGGTGGGTAAAGTGGGAGAAGAAAGTGATATCTTCAAGCTGGTGAAAATGCTCATACAGCGTCAATATGACCCGATTATACTTTTTAGTTTCAGCAAAAGAGAGTGCGAATTTCTGGCCATGCAGGTAAAGATTTGCCATGCTTTCCTAGTGACACACTCTCTTGTCTTAATTATATTTTTATATTTTGTCTATATAATAATGAAACAGGAACTGTAGGGTTATGGCACTCTGTACATCAGATAATCATGCTTATGTTTACGTTAGAGCTGTTCAGAGGCAGGACAGCCTATCTGACCCCTTCTAAAACCACTAGCCTGCATTTTGTTTGGCCACACCGCCACAAAGGCCATGTTAGGCTGACCTACCTTCTACCCAAGCCTACTTCTTCTTTATGTATATGCCTCTAGATATCAGTTTGTTTCAAGGTCATTTGCAGAGTTACTTTGTTATACTGAGTATTGGATCAGTGATGACGTAATTGTCTCTTCTCAATATCTGTTACGGTTTTTATATAAAACACACCAAGGCGTTGTCCTTGGTGAAGTCTATCATTAGAATTACGTTATTGAATGTTAATTGTTCTTACTTGCTGACTTCTAGATGGCAAAGATGGATTTGAGTGGTGATGATGAGAAGGTGAATATAGAAACTATCTTCTGGAGTGCAATGGACATGCTTTCTGATGATGACAAGAAGCTACCTCAGGTAACCGTTCTTGTTTCAACTCTTGATAGTAGTCACTAGTCAGGCAGTTCTGGACTGTTTCTCTAAATTATAGTTCGTCGGCTTACCAGCTAAGCTGAATTTTTGTTTTTTCTTTGGGGCTCCATATTGGTTGTGGGACTTAAGGTTGCTTAATAGGTCTGTATGGTCCTGCTGCTTTTCGTTATATTCTGTACCACACTGCCACATCCTTGCAGGGTAACATTTTCTTTTGGGTTAGTAAAAAACATTGTATAAGTCGGGTCATATTTTGGTCAGGGGTTCATCTGTTTGGTCGTTTCTTGGATAAGATTGGGGCATCTATCTTAGGAAACTGATCATTCTGTTGTCCATGAAAGATGCAGTATTAAAATTTTCCGCCCAGAGTAGAGCCTGGCCAGGGATTGTTCATTTCAGTCAGGATCACGTGGATGTCACTTTACTATTAGTTACATATATGCACTACAAAATGGAACAATTTCTTGTTGAAAAGAAATGTATTAGATCCATGCCCATGAAATCAGAAGACTACATTGGATGAATCCTTATGAAGGAGATATATGGGAGGGTTCTGTTGTATTTAAAGTTAGGAGGTTACATAATGACACATTGTTCAGGAGATAGCTGGGATGGTTTGTTAATTATGAAGAGTCATCTAGAATGTTTGCCCATCATGGTTTGTGATAGTGTGAAACCTCATAATATAAATGGACATAACTGAGACAAAACGCGCTAGGTATAAGGAAAGGTGCCGTATCAGTGGTGTTTTTATGAAGAACTTCACTTTACGCCTAGTTGTCAAGTGAAAGGGGGACATTAGTAAAGAAAGCCCATTATTAACCAATATCCCATGCTTTATCATGTAACAAGCAATGGCCATTATTGACGTGACAAAATCTAAATGCCAGAAAGACTACACACTGCAACAAAGACCTGATTTTATGGCCATGCATCGGTTCATAATACTGGGCTGCCAGCTTTAACTCAACATTGAGGTATAATGTGGTAGGGTCCAGATGTTTAATATATAGATATCTATCCTTGCATGGTCATCAAATAATGGGCATCCACAGATATATGGTAACCTATTCAATGCACAATCATATTTTGTTGACCTGGGAATCACTTTCACTGAATCGCTGGTCCTGTGTCTCTGTATTGAAGTTTTCCACCACCCTTTGCTCTTTGGAACAGGTTTGGCCTTGTGGATTGAGCATAATGTGTGTGCTTTTGGTTATTTGTAGGTTTCCAATATGCTGCCTCTCTTAAAACGTGGAATTGGCGTTCATCATTCTGGCTTGCTTCCAATTCTGAAGGAAGTTATTGAAATTCTATTTCAAGAAGGTCTCATTAAGGTAATATATCAAACTGCTTATGTGATGATTTTGCCAATCAAGTCACTAGACATGACAACAACTACGGTATTAGTGATTTCATCAAGGTATTGAATGTGGGCAGCTATACCCCATCACGATCATGACGATCAAGATTCAGTATAGTATTAAATCTCATTTTCGGTCACAATTTGCGGTATCAGCTGTCGCAGCCTAATTTTCACAGACTGATATTGAATCAAGTTGTGGTGAATATGGTAATGATGATAGTCAAAATCTTTATAGGACTGTCACGTTTCGAGGTTGCTGCCTTGATTTAATTACATGCTCATCAGGCAACAACGTCTGAGGTTCAGTGATCAAGTCTGGTGATTAAATAACATGATAAGTATGCAGGGGTTACAATGTTACATCTATCTTTACCACCAATTTTGGCTTGATGGTGGAAGTATAGTTCCACATCTTTCAAAAGAAAAAAAATGGTTATGCGCAAGTGCCCTTGTAACTTGTGTAGTTTTATCAGTACACTTTAAGGTCTCTGTATCATTATGCTAGCTACAAACTATCTACGAGTACATTTTAAGGCCTATTTCTCTATGTACTCTCGTACAATGTTTAAGTTGTTTGATTTTTGGTGTTAAACGGTGCTAAATTTTAGCAAATTTTCCCAGTGTTTGTTTGCTACAGAGACCTTCAGCATAGGTTTGAACATGCCTGCAAAGACTGTTGTGTTTACAAATGTCCGTAAGTTTGATGGTGACAAGTTCAGATGGCTATCCAGTGGAGAATATATACAAATGAGTGGGCGTGCCGGCCGTCGAGGTATTGATGAGCGTGGTATATGTATTCTGATGGTAGATGAAAAGATTGAACCTTCGACTGCTAAAAGTATGCTAAAAGGAAATGCTGATAGTTTGAACAGGTATTGATTTTCTCGAGGCATGCACTCACAGCTAGATGTACTCATTGCATGCCATCCCTTACGTGACATCCTGTTCTTATGGACCTCCTTGTATCTGAATTACTTGCATGGTGTGTACAAAAGTCTATATTTTTTGGTTCTTCTAATTCTTTTATCCCGTCCTTCCCTTTGCCCCATTATTCCTATTTTACACGTAGGCTCTCTTTAAAATCCAGAAAAGTCGTATTTTATTGTAGAAACTCATTTCAAAAAAACAATGCGCCTCGGTGTGCTCCTTCACTTCACGCTTTGTGGTCTTATTACCTTAGTGTGTCCTGTACGAATTAAATTAAGCTTCGTTGACTCTACTTTTGTTGTATACCAGTGCGTTTCATCTCAGCTACAACATGCTTTTGAACCAAATACGATGTGAAGATGGTCACCCTGAAAATTTACTTCGTAATTCATTCTATCAATTTCAATCAGATCGGGCCATTCCTAATCTTGAGGTCAGTTTCAACTAAAAGTATGAGTTATCTGTCTGGATACACTTTTCTGATATTTCACATTCTTTTTTGCAGCGGCAAACTAAAAAACTTGAAGAAGAAAAAAACTCGATCATCATCGAAGAAGAAGATAGCTTGAAGAACTATTATTCTTTGATTGAGCAGTATAAAACATTGAAAAAAGATGTCCGTGATATCACTTTCTCCTCGAAGTACTGCTTGCCTTTCTTGCAGCCTGGAAGACTTGTATGCATTGAGCTCACAAGGACTGCTGAGGATCTGCCTTCTTTCTCCTTGGAAGATCATGTGACTTGGGGTGTCATTATCAATTTTCAGCGGGTGAAGAGTTCTGCACAGGGTGAGGGATTTATTATATTTGGTCAACAAAGTAATAGTAATCATTTTCTTTTCAACTGACGGGAATTTTCTTTTAGACGAAGAAAGTAAAAAGCCGGAGGACGCAAATTATACTATTGATGTTCTAACAAGATGTATGGTGAGCAAAGAAGGCGGGGCAAAGAGAACAACAAAAATTATTCCACTTAAGAACCGTGGGGAGCCTCTTGTGGTTTCTGTCCCTATTTCTCAGGCAAGGTTATCTTACTGTTCCTATTTTTTGTTATTGTAGATTTGTACATGTCATATTTCTAGTAAGTTATTAGATACGGAGTATAAAATTTCTGTAGACAATATCCAGGTCTTGCAGGAGAATGAAAATATGGCATTTAGGTGGCCAAAATTGACATCACCCTCCACTTCTGATGGAGTAAATGATCTATTGTTCTATTGCCTTCAACAGATTAAATCAAAATTACCCTCAATACCCTATGCGCCCTTTTAATTCATGTAGTAGTAAGGTTTAGCAAAAAAAGCTCTCTTGTTGCAAGGGAAAGACAATGTACAATGTATTTCCTACCCTTTAACTTGCTTGGGCCGGGAGCCTTTTTAGATGCATCGGGGTTAATGGTTTATGATGATATCACTGTAGGAATTTACAATATTTAAGTGGCTAGTGGTTTCACTGTTATATGTTGCCTTAGTACATGATAGTAAAATATCACTTGCAAGCCTGAGTTAGGGATGTAATGTACGGAGAATGATAGTGTCATCAAATAGGCATTAGATAGATTCTCAGCCTGTAGAGGGCTCGTGGTGCTTTCCACTGTATGAACCTCTATCTTGCAGTAATTCACCCATCTTGTCATTCCTCGTTTGAGCTGCAAAGGGAATGTGGCTTAATTCTTATGAATCTCACTTGCTATAGGTCTATAGCTTGAGTAGCATACGAGTTATCATATCCAAGGATCTTCTGCCATTGGAGGCTAGAGAAAACACATTGAAGAAGGTTTCAGAAGTTCTTTCCAGATTCTCTAAGGAAGGAGTTCCATTGCTAGATCCGGAAGAAGACATGAAGGTAAATTCATAGAAGTGTCCTCCTTTTCTCCCTCTCGTTGCAGGTTACAAATCTTACAATATTCATTTTTTCTCTTCAGGTTCAGAGTAGCTCTTATCGGAAGGCTGTGCGTAGAATTGAAGCTTTAGAGAGCTTATTTGACAAACATGAAGTTGCCAAGTCACCATTAATCGAGCAGAAATTGCAAATGCTACATAAGAAGCAAGAGCTAGCAGCAAAGATTAAATCTGTCAAAAGACAAATGCGTTCTTCTACGGCGTTGGCGTTCAAGGATGAGCTCAAAACCAGAAAACGAGTTTTGAGGAGACTTGGGTAACACATCTTACCTAGCTGACCTTACTTCAGATTTGTGTATAATCTGATTGTGTCCGGAGAATAAGTGAACCCACAGTCCTGAAATGTGCATCATTTTACTCATCACTATTTTTTTAACGCATACACTGATTTCTGTGATTTCATGCTATTGCAGTTACATTAGCAATGATGATGTTGTGGAGTTGAAGGGGAAGGTTGCCTGTGAAATTAGTAGTGCTGATGAGTTGACTTTGACTGAGCTTATGTTCAGTGGTGTCTTTAAAGACATAAAAGTGGAAGAAATGGTGGCCCTTTTGTCTTGTCTTGTATGGCAGGAAAAACTTAAAGAGGCCCAGAAGCCTCGGGAGGAGTTGGAGCTGCTTTTTGTACAATTACAGGAGGCAGCTAGAAGGGTTGCCAAGGTTCAACTTGACTGCAAGGTAGCTTTAATGTTATCTATCTGCAGTAGTGGAAATCTATGTTACTCCGACACTTCACTTAACTGCCGTGTCGCGTGTCACTGTGTCAGACACGTGTCGGTGTCCGACACGACACGACACTTCGACACTTCAATTTAGACCACAAAATAGGAAAATTCACCCCAAATAGCCGTGTCCGACACGCCGACACGTGTCGGACACCGACACGTGTCGGCGTGTCTGAGTAACACAGGTGGAAATATCTTCCTTCTTGCCTGAATACGAAAAAAAAAACCCTTTTTATACTTGTTAGAATTATGCTACATAACTTCATTGGAATGTGTTAGTGATTTTGCAGGATTGTTAATGCGATTTTATCTGATTTAGGGAAGGGTGAACATATAGAAAAGAAAGGCAACATGGCTCACTAAACCACATTTGCTTTTATCTTTTGAATTAGCCTGCGGAAGCAATTCTTATTAAGTTTTCACTATGTTTTATCTTGGAAACAACGTGTCTGTGTTTCAAATGGGCATGGCTAAACCCAGCAAATGTGTTATTTGGATTGTTTTCAGGTCGATCATTTACGCATGGTGTCATTTTAGGTCATTCATGCACGGTGTCAAATTGGGCATGGCTGCAATGTTATGGTGTCATTTTGGGTCCTATATGGTTGGCTTTTGAGTCTTTGTAGGTGGGGTGATTATGGGTGGGTCATTCTGGGATATTTCTTGTCATGATATTAAGGTTTCATTTCAAATCGATCATTTTGGGGATGGACGTTTCTGGTGCAGTGTTATTGTGTCAGGCTGGCTTTTTGGGTCTTCGGGCGAATATGATGTGTGGGTTGTTTTGTGACATTTTGGGTCATGACTGATGACTATCAAGATTTTTGTTCTAAATGTGTCGTTTTGAGCCATTCTGGTTCGTTTCCACGTTGAAGGCGGTTTTGTACTTTTCGAGTCTTGATTGGGTTTGGTTTGGTGGGAACATTTGAAACACAGGGATGTTGTTATCCTCTAGCTGCAAACAACTTATGAATTCTATCTGCAAGATCTGCATGCTAATTAATTGTTCAAAACTCACTGACTACGTGATCCGTTAATCCCAGAAAAGTGCTTCTTTTTCTTCTAGAACTTGTGTATCATCAGAAATATTGTCATGCTGTCCGACAAAATGCTTACCTTGCCTATGCTTATGATGTTGTAGGTAGAAATCGACGTCGAGAATTTCACAAGCTCATTCCGGCCAGATATCATGGAGGCGGTGTATGCTTGGGCCAAAGGATCCAAATTTTATGAGATAATGGAGATCACCCAAGTATTTGAGGGAAGCTTGATTAGGGCTATAAGGAGATTAGAAGAAGTCCTACAACAACTTATTCAAGCGGCTAAATCCATCGGAGAATCAGAGCTAGAATCCAAGTTTGAAGAAGCCGTCAATAAGATCAAGAGGGATATTGTTTTCGCCGCATCACTATACTTGTAGTGACTTCAGCTCGAAACAGGAAGGATAGGAACTGTCCTTCAGTTAGCATTTGGCCTTCACCTTGATCCTTCCCAACAATTTTGTACCATGAAATAGTCTGTTTAGGTTGTACCTTTCACATCATTTTTTATGATTTAATTTGTATCTTTAGTCTCCCTTGAGTCCCTTCTAATTTAATTATTTCAGTCATTCTTCTCTATTGATTTAATTTGTATCGTTTTAATCTTTATTCTCGATTTAAATTCTAAGTTTTTATAAAAGAAATCCGTACTTCGATTTTAAAACCTAGTATAAGTTTTCCTGACTTCGGTTCTAAAGGACAATTCATGTCAGCCGACTCCAAATCATTTTGGGATTAAGGCTTTGATGTTGTATTCTTCTCTATTGATTGGCATCAATTGCATTTGCTTTTAGTATATTCGAATAAATTACAAAAATATTTCTGCTTCGAAATGAATTTGTATTTATAGTACAGAGTATATAATTCAGATATTCATATTACATGCTGATAAAACCAGACAATATATTTTCTACTTTATCAAACAGTATACGCGATAGCCATACGTCCATACAATAACGGGATCAATTCCAAATCATAGTTTCGCTTCTGTTAGCATCAGACAATTTTCTTTCCTGGACCAGTATCAGGAAGAGCTTTAAGAGAGGCAACAGAGTATTGGAACGCGCCATGGTCAGACACGCGAAAGCAAGGAATGAAGCAACGGAACAAGAAAGCCCCAACTTCAACGACACAACCAAACGGATTCCCTGAAGGTTGCCGCCTTCCACTGACTAAAGCATCAACAGGAACATTCTCTTCTAAATTAGGACCCATATCTTGCTGCTTTAACACTAGTAAACCTTCTCCATTTGGCATTTCCTGTTCAGACTCAATACCAACACAATCCTCCTCACTAGAACCCGGATCAATCGACTCACGATGACCCGAATAACTCTCGTGGGTCGATTCAAGCCACGGTGAATGATCGGTGAAAGTGTCGTGGGATGACTCAACCCATGAGGCCCATGATGGTAATGGTGGTGCTGACGGCTCGGACGGTTCACAAAAATGGCATTGGCAAACCGGAGGCGGTGACGGTGGCGGTTGAGGTGGTCTCGGTGGCGGCGGGCGTGGCGGGGGTGGAGAAGGATTATAAGTAGGATGTGTGAAATTGTAATTGTATTGATCATGAGCTAATTTGTAGTATTGATGATGAATTTTATTTCTTTTATTTTTTTTGGACCAAAATTTGAGTTGCTTCATTGCCTTCATCAACTTCATTCTAGCTGAATTTAAGCTTACGTTACCAAATTTTTAAAAAGAAATAGTGAAATTTGTAAATGTGATACTAATTTGTGATTAATAATGGAGAGACGTGGTATTTGTTCAAGATTTGAAGAGTAGAAAAAAGCTTCAAACTTTTCAACAAGTGACCGTTGGGCTTGTTGAGTGAGTGATTTCAAGGCCCCACAACGCGCCCATTTTGCAAGCTCAAAACGTTAAAAAAGTTGGCAAAATCTCATTTCAGAAGGCTTATTCCGTCTTAACCGAAATAGGCTATCTGAAGTGAGACTTGCTGTAAAAAGTTGTATTAGTGTACCTGAACCTAACAAAACTGACACCAAACTGAATGAACCGAATTCTACCGACTCAACACCCGAACTGAGAACCGGGAGCATGACGTGTAATTTGAATTGATCCGACCCAAATATTTATCATTACAAAATGACCATCGGTCCGGTCCCGGACCAAACTCTTTTGACCGAAGACCAAATAAGGGTTAAAAGGTGGACCGAGGACCATATTAATATTGGTCCGGTCCGGTTTGGACCAGAAAAACGCGTGGACCGGACCAGACCAGACCGGACCAAATGGACCAAAGTGGACCAAATATGATTGTCATGTACATACCTATCATATAAAATTAGAACTTAAAAAGTTCGTAACGATCAAAATAAACAACATTTTATTTTTACTAGATTTAAGTACATAATTACACATCTTATAATATGTGTAAACACAGTTAGAAAATAAAATCAATAATATTCCAATTTTAAAGATTATTTTTTTATATAAGTTCGGTCCATGGTCCGGTCCGCGGTCCATTTGATTTGGTCCAGGACCGGACCGAAGACCAAAGTAGAGTAAATAGGTGGACCGTGGACCGGACCAAATAAAATTCGGTTCGGTCTGGTCCGGACCAAATGGTCCGGTCCGGTCTAGTCTTTGGTTCGGACCACTGAGTGAACATCCCTAACCATTATACATAAAGAACTTGATAATAATAGACCCGAGGATGATTTGAACTCAAAATGATCCGACTTGATAGAATTATTGCTAACCTGAAAAATGACCCGTTTATATCCATAATTTATTGATAATTATTAATTTTTGTGTCATTGTTTGAACATCTTTCTACAACTTATACAAGATTTTGATTTTACATTATTGGATAGCAGGATCGTATTATGATCATACCTCTAGGAATTTTCAAACCAATTGGGGGTTCGGTCAAGCGTTTTTAGATCGTAGAGTTATATTGTAATTATGCCAAGATATGTCCTCTGTATTTGATATTCTCCACTTTTATCTTAAGTTTTGTATGAACTGACTCCCTGATGATTTTTTTTTTTTTTTTTTTTTGGCAGTAATAAAAATAGTGTTCTTACACGGAAATTTGATCTTACTAGGGACATAATGGCTATTAATAGGGTTGGCATATAGGGTTCAGTCTGGTCCGGTCCGGTCCGCATCCACAATTTTGTCCGCTCAACATCACTATTATGGTTGAGTGGGCTACTGGGCTGTGGTTTAGCTCGGTAATGTGGCGCCTCAGCATCAAACTTTCAATATTGTTCATTAATAGTCAAGCTCATAACACCAGTTACTACAAGTTAATTAAAATATTCATACAAATAAGTTCAAAGCTTAAAAAGTATTTCATATTTGCTTATTACTCCTTAAAAATTACGTCGAAAATTACATGGGTCTAATATTAAATTAGCAACCCTTTCACGAGGATGATGAATTATAGGACGACAGAAGCGACATCCACCAAGCTCCACTCCCTTACCTGAACAAAAACCAGATTAACAGGTTGGGTTAATTTGAGAAGTTAAGCAATAAATAAGAAAGGCCGCCAAAGGGGGAGCAAAAAAAAATTAACCTACTTAAATGAAAGATGGAAATCGTAGAAATACGGAATTTTCAAGTACCCATTTAAACTAATTCTCACACATACGGGTACAACCAATAATTCATATTCCCTCCAATTCACTATATTCCTCCCTATTTCCTAAAATGGATTATCGAGGTTTTCTTCCCATTTCTATTTTTGATAACTTTTACTCTTATTTTATTCATATATCTCTCCTATCACCCACCTCACCCAACTCTTTTAATCCTATTTTATTTCTTACTTTAATATTTGTGTTTCACAATTCATTATTTAACCCTTAATTATTCATCTCACTCTCCTATCCCCAAACCCATCTAACTCTTTATCAATATAATACTTCCTTCCTTAATTGGAGGGAGTAAGAAATACAGAATTCTTAAGTCCCCATTTATTGACTTATTTTAAATTTCCATTTGTAGAAGTGTTGAGTGAATGCATATGCAGAATCCTGATCCCTAAACTGTCGGCAGAGGTGATAAAACCAATACTTTGACAACCAAACCATATCTATGATTTATTTAATTTTATAAAACAAATGATTAACAATGAATATGGAAAACTTACGCCGATGTGGTAAGTTGCGACTAGGCCCCAAACTTACGCAACAGTCGACCCTCATAAATGGGGCAATGGTCAATTGTGCAAAGAAAGTCTCTACCGGAGCGTCTAAACAATCTTCTTCCTTGGCCTTGAAGTTGACGTGATCTATCGTCCCAGTTGTCACATTAGGGCCATGAGCTACTAGAGCATACCTTTTACCCGGATTCTGTAAATTAACCAAAATACGCGAGACAATGCGAACAATTCTCATACATTAAACAAATTTAGAAATAAATATTCAAGTAATAGTGTTTACCTGTTTGTTATAGTGTTTTAAAGCAACTTTTGCTAGCATACGGAGAGCAATGATTGCAGTTTCACTTGCAAACCTGCAAATATAATTATAATTAATAAAATATTACTAATTTCTGAAACTATATTACCGTAATTCACATGAATAATAAAAATCATTAAAAAAGCATACACACCAAATTTCTTTTTCTTCCTCATCATCATCAACATCAACATCCCTACAAATTGAAAAAATGACCGTTAACGGGACTCCCAAACATTATTAAAAAAAAAAAAACAGTAAGTCTTGCTTACAACCGTACTAATAGTTAAGGAAAAAAAACGCACCCTATTTCCTTTTCATCTTTGTGTCCAGTTTCCATGATTGCTAATAAGGAAGGATGATGATCGTAATAAACATGGTGTTCAAGAGATTTAGAACCCGGGAAGGAGTCATTGCAAAATCGGCAAGGAATAAATGATTATTAGATTAAGAGATATGGATGGATATTGAAGATGATATTATGCCATATTCTCTGTTATTCCCTTTCCTATATTTGCTATAATATTGTTGTATAGTATTATCTTTTTCCTTATTTGTAGGATTGTGTTTAGGAGTAATATTTACCCTAGTTGTATATAAGATAGGTGTACCTCTGCATAACGTAATTGAATACGAGAACAATTCTTCTTCTTGTTCATCTACTAAAATTTATCATGGTATCGTGAGCACTAAACGATCCACAAAAAAAAAAAAAAACAAATCAAACAAAACAAAAGACAAACAAAACGAAGATCAACAAATCTGCAAATTTCATCATGACTGGTGGTGATAAACTTAAGGGTGGTGAAATGAGTGGTCCAAAGACCATACCCGTAACATCACCGTTCTATCTGCATCCCTCGGATGGACCACATCTCAATGTTACACAAATCATATTTGATGGCACCAATTACGACTTGTGGGCAGATGCCGTCAAAAATGGTTTGGATGCCAAAAATAAATTGGCATTCATTGAAGGAAGGGTGAAGAAACCGGTGGCTAATGAGGATGACGATGAAGAAAGTGTTGAATCGGTGGCATGGAGAACGTGTAATGCTACCTTGAGGGCATGGCTCCGTAATGTGATAGATCCAAAATTACACTCGAGTATTTCATTCAATTTGCCAATCCAAGAAGTCTGGGAAGAATTGCGAGGACGTTATTCGGCTGGAAACGCTCCTCGGGTTCACCAATTAAGGGGTGAACTAAGTGATTGCAAACAGGGAAGAGATTCGGTTGTTGAGTATTATACACGTCTCAAGACAATTTGGGACGAATTAACAAAGTACAGCAAGATTAAGGGCTGTACTTGTGGAGCAGCAGTAACAATAGCGAAGGAACAGGAGGAAGAACGTGTTCACAGTTTTTTGATGGGACTGGATTCAAAATTGTATGGAAACATACGAAGTAACTTATTAATGGAGGATCCAATTGCGCCTTTGAATCGAGTTTATGCTCTTGTTTTAAGGGAAGAAAGGCATGTTACCATGACCAAAGTCAAGGACGAGCAAGTGGAGACTGCCATGGCTGCCAAGTTCTATAATGGAAAGGGTAAGAGTAGCTATAACAAGGAGGAGAATGAAGAAGGAGAATCGTCACTGCCACCGTCCTGCACACATTGCGGAAAATACTACCACACTGAGGCCAACTGCTACGATAAACACGGTTACGAAAATGTCAAAGCACGAGAACGAGGTCGTGGTAGCAGAGGCAGGGGAAATTTTCGTGGCAGAGGAAGAGGTAGAGGCCGTGGACAAGGCAACTACCATGCAAATGCTGTCGGGAATAGTTCGAACTCCGGTGGTAAAGGAGATGATTCAGTGAAGTCCAACATACCCTTCACCAATGAAGAAATCGAAAAGATTAGGACCTTGTTGGGTGGAAGTCCAGAAGGTACAGAAACATTACAAGGTATGAAATCTACTATTAATATTGAGTGGATGATCGATAGCGGGGCTTCCCATCATATGACGGGAAGACGCGAATTATTAGAAAACTGTTGGTCTGAAGAATTGTCGACAGTCAGCTTGCCGGATGGGAGACGAGTAGAGGCTTATATTCATGGAGAAGTTCGATTAAGTCCTAATTTTATTTTGAAAGATGTTTTATTTGTGCCAACTCTTACTTGCGATCTTATTTCCGTCAAGCAGTTAATTAGTGAAAATGATTGTGTAATAACATTTTATTCGGACCATTGTGATATACAGGCCACGACTACGAAGATGATGATTGGACGGGGTGAGCATCGACAAGGTGTCTATTACTACAAGTCTAAGGAGAAGGAAGTTGTTGGCAGACTCACGGTTTCAAAGGAGGGACGATTGTGGCACAATCGACTTGGTCACCCATCGAAGAGTATTTTTTCTCGTTTTTCTACTTTAGTTGGATGCAATCTAAATTGGACTTCAGATGCTATTTGTGATTCTTGTTGTAGAGCAAAACAGACTCGTGCTCCTTTTCATTTGAATAATAAGCGATGTGGTGTTATTTTTGGTCTTATTCATGTTGATATTTGGGGAAAGTATAGTGTAGCTAGTTTGACACGGGCACATTATTTCCTGACCATAGTAGATGATCACAGTCGGGGAGTATGGGTATACCTTATGAAAGACAAGAGTGAGGCTGGTGATTTTATGAGAATATTTTGTCAAATGGTAAAAACCCAATTCGAAACCTGTGTTAAACAAATACAAAGTGATAATGGAACGGAATTATTATCCGGATCAATGCAACGTTATTATGAGGAAAACGGAATATTATTTCAAACTAGTAACACTGATACACCACAACAAAACGGACGGGTTGAAAGAAAACACCGTCATCTTCTTGAAAAGGCTAGGGCACTGAGATTTCAAGCGGGCTTACCTTTATATTTTTGGGGAGAATGTGTCATGACAGCCGCGTATTTGATAAATCGAACCCCCACTCCTTTGCTAGACGGAAAGACCCCTTATGAAATTTTATATCGGAAATTACCTATTTTCGATAATGTCAAAGTTTTTGGATGTTTATGTTATGTTCATAATAAGGACAAACCACGAGACAAATTTGGGGAACGGGGAAAACGGTGTGTTTTCATTGGGTACCCACATAGCAAAAAGGGGTGGAAAGTGTATGACTTAAAGGAAAAACGAGCCTTTGTGTCACGAGATGTTAATTTCTTTGAACACGTACATCCTTTTCTAATTACCAATGAAGAAATGGGAAAGGAATCTGGGAAAATTGGGAGTGAGCAACCTTTTGTCTATGATGAGCCTAATACAGAAGGAATTAATCCTCATATAGTAAGGGGGAGCAGTGAGGAGGAGAGTCACATGGAGCATGAAATAGGGGGAGTGTCACGTGATGATGCAAGCACGCATCAGGAGAGTGAAAATAAAGATTGTGATTCCAACAACAACAGGAGAAATATGGAAGACACAGTGCACAATGAGAACTCGACTGGAGAGAAACAAATGGGTAGAGGAGCGAGAGATAAGTTCGAACCCGCGTGGAAAAAGGACTATTACTGCACGTCCACAAGAATAGTCACACCTATGTCGAATGCTCATCACGGACAAGAACTATCTTCGTCGTCAGGTACGCGATATCCATTAGCGAATTATGTTGTTACTAATTGTTTTTCTAATTCTCACCAAGCTTTCTTAGCCAAAATTGATAAGAACAGGGAGCCTAAATATTATCATGAGGCAGCCAAGGAGGAAGAATGGAGGAAAGCTATGAAAAGGGAGATCGATGCTTTAGAGCAAAACGGTACTTGGAAGATTGTTACTTTGCCCAAAGGTAAGAAACCCATTGGATGTAAATGGGTCTATAAAATCAAGTATCATGCTAATGGTTCCATTGAGCGTTATAAGGCGAGATTGGTGGCGCAAGGATTTACCCAAGTCGAGGGAGTCGATTTCCATGAGACATACGCCCCTGTTGCGAAAATGACTAGCGTTCGGTGCATGTTAGCCATTGCTGTGATGAAAGGTTGGATTATCGAACAATTAGATGTGAATAACGCGTTTTTACATGGCGATCTTGACGAAGAAGTGTATATGAAGATTCCCCAAGGGTTTGAGAAAAGAGGAGAGAATAGAGTGTGTAAATTAATGAAGTCGATTTACGGACTGAAACAAGCTTCCCGGAATTGGTTTGCAAAGTTAACGGATGCCATGAAGAATTACGGCTTCACACAATCGCTAGCAGATTACTCATTGTTCACGCTTAATCAAGACGGAGTATTTATTGGAGTTCTCGTGTATGTGGATGACATGGTCTTGGTAAGTAACAATTCACAAGCCTGTGCAAGTTTTAAAACATTTTTGGATACAAAGTTTGGCGTCAAGGACTTGGGTAAGCTGAAGTTTTTCCTCGGGATTGAAGTAGCTCATGGACGGAACGGTTTATTTCTTAATCAACGTAAATATGCCATGGAAATAATTGAAGAGAGTGGAAGGGCAGGAGCTAAGACCGCTTGTACTCCAATTCAGCCGAGGCATAATTTGGCGTCAGCTAGGGGATATATTTTGAAGGATACAATGAAGTATCGTCGTTTGGTTGGGCGTTTGGTGTACTTGACGATAACACGCCCAGATCTTGTTTACGCCGTACATATATTGTCTCAATTTGTGAACGAGCCACGTAAAGAGCATTGGGATGCAGCTCTACGGGTAGTACGGTATATAAAACGATGTCCAAGCAAAGGA
Organism: Silene latifolia; assembly: GCF_048544455.1. Classification (NCBI taxonomy): domain Eukaryota; kingdom Viridiplantae; phylum Streptophyta; class Magnoliopsida; order Caryophyllales; family Caryophyllaceae; genus Silene; species Silene latifolia. Next base: position 187,139,435 of record NC_133527.1, on the reverse strand, counting down.
CTCATGCTCAAGAAAGGAATGGATTTTCAATTAAGAGGCTATTGCGACTCGGATTATGCAAAATGTCCGATAACAAGACGATGTATAAGTGGGTATTTTGTATCGTTGGGTCAATCACCTATCTCTTGGAGAGCAAAGAAGCAAGTGACAGTTGCCAAATCGACCGCGGAAGCAGAATATAGGGCGATGGGAGCTGCCACTAGCGAGCTCATATGGCTCAAGTCGTTCTTAGCGTCGTTTGGCATTTTCCACGTCAAACCAATGGACTTATATTGTGATAATCAAGCTGCGCTACATATAGCTAAAAATCCCGTGTTTCACGATCGAACTAAACACATAGAGATAGATTGTCACTTTGTGAGGCAACATTTGGTTTCAAAAACGATCCGTACATTCCACGTCCGAAGCAAGGAACAAATTGCCGATTTATTTACAAAAGCGCTTGGAGGGGAATCGTATGATCATCTGCAGTTCAAGTTGGGACTTGGTTTACCAAGTGCTCCAACTTGAGGGGGAGTATTAGATTAAGAGATATGGATGGATATTGAAGATGATATTATGCCATATTCTCTGTTATTCCCTTTCCTATATTTGCTATAATATTGTTGTATAGTATTATCTTTTTCCTTATTTGTAGGATTGTGTTTAGGAGTAATATTTACCCTAGTTGTATATAAGATAGGTGTACCTCTGCATAACGTAATTGAATACGAGAACAATTCTTCTTCTTGTTCATCTACTAAAATTTATCAATGATTGATACCTATTAACAAAACAATATGGAAAATAAATAAACAATCATAGTACATCACAACAAAACAGCGTCTAACATAGCAAATAAAGATGAAGATCAACAAGGCATATATATATATAATTATACACACCCTTTTTCCTGGAATTTTTTATATTCTTCATCATCATCATCATCATCATCTGGCTGCCAAGTCGGCGACGACTGGCTTATTATCTGTGGCTGAATATTATGTGATTCACGCCTATGCTCAGTAAAGTCTTCAGGAGTCTGGAAGTCCAGCTCGCAAATAGAGCATTCAAAACTGATCAGACTCAGCCTGTTCAATTGAAAACCAGTAAAAAAAAACTAAGAATATATTTATTTATTTAGCAACAAAAGAGCGAGCATCTAATGCTAACATTAAATTGAGCGTGATTAAGAAGCAAGGGCATACACACAGTTTTTTAAGATCTTCATCCTCAATTTTTTTAGCAGCTGCTTCCATCTCTCTAATTTTGTTCATTGATTTTGATTTCAAATTCTAGGTCTCTCTCTATCCTCGAATCATGTTTATATATATGTGTGTTCGCGGTTTTTTGGTAAAAAAAATTCCAACTTCTACTCGGTTTTGGTAACTTTCTTATTTTTAGGTCCTCCTTATAATTTTTGAAAAAAAGGACACCCACAACGTAGAGCTGACCCGGTCTGAATCCGAGCAAACCCGACCCGACCCCAAAATATTGCAACCCGAACTCGAAATCGGCCCGACAATCACCCATAACCCGACATGACCGATAACTAGTGACTCGAAACCGACCCGACCCGGTGACGACCTGTAACCCAACCCGATGATCAGTGACCCGAACCCGAACCCAGACCCGGCCCGATAGTGACCCGATTAAATTGATGAACCGATAATAATTAAGTTTAATATTGATCAAAATGAAAGTGATTTTGTAATTAGATTGTTATGTTTGACTTAATAATGAAGTAATTAAACCGAATAATGCTTAAAAACTAAATTTAATGGTCAAAAATTGAAGTAATGTTATAAAGTAACCGGACTTGGTAATGACCCAACCCAAACTCGACCCGAACCGATACATCATTTGACCCGAAATGACCCGACCCGATAATAACCCGACCCAAACCCGACTCGGCCCGAATTAGACATGCAAAAACGGGTCAACGGGTCGGGTCAGTTCGGGTTTCTCATTGATTTCGGGTTAACTCGGGTCATGATAGGTCATTTCGGGTTTCGGGTTTGTTGGTCGAGTCAGTTCCGAGTTAAGCGGGTCGGGTTGTTTCAGGTCAGGTCATTTTCGGGTCAATGAATAATAGAGAAATTGTCATTTCAAGTCTTTTCGGTTCAATTAGAGTTATATTTTATCGGGTGATTTTCGGGTTTGATGGTTTGGGATCGGGTCATTTTCGGGTCAAGCTAGTTCGGGTCGGGTCAATTAAGGTTTTCGAGTCACATTCGGGTGATGTAGTTCGGGTCACTTCGGATCTCGGGAGTCGGGTCAGCCTTTTCAGGTCGGGTCAATCGGGCAGGGTTGCTTTTGCCAGGTCTAGGCCCGTTACATCATTTGACCCGAAATGACCCGATCCGATAATGACCCGACCTAAACCCGGCCCGATACATCATTTGACTCGAAATGACCCAACTCCGACACGATCCGAAAGTGGTGGCTGACCCGATATGACCCGACCGACTTAACCAGACCCAACAGAGCCGATTGCCGACTCTACCCACAAGTCACGTCATATTATAAGATTACATATGTATTAATTTATTTTGAGAGTAAATTATCAATTATACCCACTTTTTTACACTTACACCCACGTCAATTTTTTTTTTTTTTTTTTACACCCAAATTATTATCTCAGGTTCTAATTTGCACCCAACCCCATTTTCAGGCGAAAAAAGTTACGGAATGAAAATTTTGCCCTCGAGTATTAGTGTGAGTTTTGTGTGAGTTTTGAGTTATTTCCCCTATTTCATCCCCTCAACTTAATTATCATATAAATATTCCCCCAAATCTGCATCATAATCCCTAAAGAGCTCCTTTATTTGAAAGATTATTTATCCATCCTCAATTTTATGTAAGTTCTCCTTCTTTTTCTCCCTCTCGGTAATGTGGTTTTAGCTCGGTAATGTGGAGCCTCAGCATCAAACTTTTCGATATTGTTCATTAATGTCAAGCTCATAACACTTACTACAAGTTAATTAAAATAGGATGGCGATACAGCGCCACCCGGTGATATCGAATCTCAATATCACCATAATTAAAGAAGATACAAAATAAAAAATAAATTATTAGTTTTCGGTTTTACGCCAAAGTTTCGTTGGCGTTAATGGCGATAGAGCGTCACCCGGTGATATCGAATCTCGACGCCACCCTAATTAAAGAAGATACAAAAATAAAAAAATAAATTATTAGTTTTCGGTTTTCGGTTTTACGCCAAAGTTGTAAGGGTAACTATATAATTTTATAATTATTCAACTATTCAAATAAAATAAAACTCAAAACTAAATTAAAATTTATTTATCTATATATTTTACATCAAAACAGCTTAGTTGATTTTAACCTAATTTACACTAAATTATCATAATCAAATTACGTTTCTTCATCACCAATGTATTGTGTTTTTTCATCTAGTGGATAATTCATCTACAACCCAAAAATGCATAATTTATTGAGTTTGATACCAAATTGAAATCAATTCTTGTGATCTATATATCTGAGAGGGAATTGAAAATACTTATGTAATATACTATAATGTCACCGGTGACGGTCAATTTGAGTGCCACCCGGTGATGCTATCTCATTTTTCATTAAAATATTCATATAAATAAGTTCAAAGCTTAAAAAGTATTTCATATTTGCTTATTAGTCTTTAAAAATTACGTCGAGAACTACGTGGGTCTAATATTAAATTAGCAACCCTTTCACTTTCACGAGGATGATGAATAAAAGGACGACAGAAGCGACATCCACCAAGCTCCACTCCCTTACCTGAACAAAAACCAGATCAACAGGTTGGGTTAATTTGAGAAGTTAAGCAATAAGAAAGGCCGCCAAAGGGGAAGCAAAAGAAATTACCCTACTTTAATGAAAGATGGAAATCGAAGAAATACGGAATTCTTAAGTCCCCATTTAATGACTTATTTTAATTTTAATTGGCCTTTATTTATATATTTTAACCTAAACCATATATAATTTGGATATAAAATTTTAAAAACACCAAATAAAAGAAAGTAATAATCAATACTTTAGTTAAGTACTATGACTTTAACCGAGTTTGTTTTAAATTTCCATTTGTAGAAGTGTTGAATGAATGCATATGCGGAACCCTGACCCCTAAATTGTCAACAAATGATTAACAATGAATATGGAAAACTTACGCCAATGTGGTAGGTTGCGACTAGGCCCTAAACATACACAGCAGTCGACCCTCATAAATGGGGCAATAGGGGCAATAGTTAACTGTGCAAAGAAAGTCTCTACTGGAGCGTCTAAACAATCTTCTTCCTTGGCCTTGAAGTTTAAATGATTTATCGTCTCGGCTAACCCATTATGGCCATGAGCTACCAGAGCATACCTTTTACCCGGATTCTGTAAATTAACCAAAATACGCGAGACAATCAATAATTGTTTTTAAGCTATAATAATCAACAGACAATGGGAACAATTCTTATACATTTATCAAATTTAGGAATAAATATAAATTCAACTAATAGTGTTTACCTGGTTGTTATAGTGCTCTAAAGCAACTTTTGCTAGCATACGGAGAGTATAGATTGCAGTTTCACTTGCTAACCTGCAAATATAATTATAATTAATAAAATATTACTAATTTCTGAAACTATATTACCGTAAATAATTCACATCAATAAAAATCATTTAAAAAGCGTACACACCAATTTTCTTTTTCTTCCTCATCATCAACAACATCAACATCCCTACAAATTGAGAAAAATGAGCGTTAAATAAAAACAGTAAGTCTAGCTTACAACCGTACTAAGAGTTAGAGAAAAAAAAACGAAGATTAACAAGGTATACACAGTACACACCCTATTTCCTTTTTGTAAAGTATGTATATTATTGATGAATGTCGAGTATACAGTACATGAGAATATATAGTACAAGAGGTAGAGAACAACCTAAAGACTATGAGTAAAAGTAGGTAACTAATTACACAAATTAAGGAAGAAAAGATATGCACAAAGACTAATCTAAACAACCAAGATCACTGTGATTTCGGTTGAGCATTTGTAGCTGCAATATCGTTAATACTCCCGCTCAAGATGGACGGTCGGAGACGAAGGCCAATCTTGGATGACAGCTCAAGAAATCGTGGTTTATGTAATGGCTTGGTAAGTGTATCGGCTAATTGATCGCTGCCATTAATGTGTTGCACGCGAATGTGACCAAGACGAACTTGCTCTTTGACAAAGTGAAACGCGAGTGCCAAGTGCTTCATTCGGGAGTGAAAAACAGGATTGGCGGAGTAATGAGTAGCAGACAAATTGTCACAATAGATGACGGGGGACTGAGGAACACGAATGCCAAGTTCCTGTAGAAGAGAAGTGAGCCATAAAAGTTCGGAGGTCGTGGCAGCTACTGCTCTGAACTCGGCTTCAGTAGAGGACAGGGAAAGGGCTCGCTGCTTGCGAGAGGACCAGCTTATGGGATTTGAGCCAAGGTAAACAAGGTAGCCCGAAGTAGATATATAATCCGAGGTGTCACCACCCCAATCTGCGTCACAGTAAGCATGAAGACGAAGAGGGGTCGAATTGGTAAGATGAATGCCAAGGTGAAGGGTACCACGAAGGTAGCGTAAGAGCCGCTTTAAGGCTGTCCAATGAAGAACGGTGGGGTGGGTTAAGAACTGGGCAAGCTTATTGACGGAGTATGCAATGTCAGGACGAGTTAATGAGAGGTACTGAAGACTACCGATGATTGCGCGATAGTCAGTCTGCTCATGAATAGGTTGGGATGGTTCGGCAGTGAGAGGTGGATGTGGTAACATAGGAGTGGAAGCAGGGTTGCACTCTTGAAAATTATATTTGTGAAGTAAGTCAGAGAGGTATTTAGTTTGGTTGAGATGAAGTCCCGATTTGGTGGGAGTGACTTCAACACCGAGGAAGAATGATAGCGGGCCTAGGTCTTTGAGCGAAAATTTCGTGGCTATATGGTTGATGAAGGTTTGAACGTGATGTTTGTTTGGTCCGGTGACGATAATATCGTCAACATAAACAAGAACTAAGATAGTGGTGGTGGTCGTTTGAAAAATAAAAAGGGAAGGGTCAGATATTGAGTTTGTGAAACCATAGGTAATTAAATAGGATTTGAGCTCGGTATACCAGGCTCTCGGGGCTTGTTTAAGACCATAGAGGGCTTTTTGCAACTTACAGACATAGTCGGGCTTATCCGGGTCGACGAAACCTGAGGGTTGTGTCATGAACACGGTGTCAGTAAGCGTTCCTTGAAGAAACGCGTTGTTGACATCAATTTGGTGAAGATGCCAATGTTGAGTGACGGCAATGGTGAGAACGAGGCGTATGGTGGTAGGTTTGATTACCGGACTGAAGGTTTCCGAGTAATCAATACCGGGTCGCTGAAGAAATCCTTTTGCAACCAAACGAGCCTTATGTTGTTTGAGGCTCCCATCCGGGTTGTACTTGACACGAAAAACCCATTTGCAACCAATAACATTGTGGGCTTGAGAGCTAGGAACTAGGGTCCAGGTTTGATTTCGACAAAGGGCTTGGTATTCATCTATCATGGCGGCTCTCCAGCGAGGATCGATGAGAGCTTGTTTGGTGGTAGTGGGGGTTGTATGGGTTATGGGTGAGACGGCAGTTTTGGCGTAGCGTGGATTAGGTTTGATAATGTTGTGGGAAAGGCGAGTAGCAACACGGTGGGAAGGTGGAGGAGGTGGTGGGGGTGGTGGAGGTGGTGAGGGTGATGGTGACGGGGATGGTGAGGGAGAGATGGTAATGGGAGTAGGAGGATTCGGTGAAGGAGGTGAAGGAGGGGGTTGCGGAGGTGATGAGGGTGGCTGTTCTGGGTCAGAGGGAGTGGGCGTGGTGTGAGGTAGGGTGAGGTCAAGGATGGGGAGGGATAGGGTGCACCAGTGGTCAGTCGTGGGAGTGGTTGATGGGGTGGTTTTAGAGAGGGTAGGGTATGGGAACTCGGATTCGACGAATCGAACATGGCGAGACGTGAATAATTTTGAAGATGATGGGTCGTAGCAGAGATAAGCGCTTTGGGTCGTGGAATAACCCACAAAAACGCAGGGTTTGGAGCGATGCTCCATTTTGTGAGCTGTGTAAGGTCGTAACCATGGAAAACAAAGGCAGCCGAAGGGACGGAGTTTATGATAATTTGGTGGTCGATGATGGAGAATTTCATAGGGCGATTTGTTTTGAAGAGTTGGTGTAGGGAGTCGATTTATTAAGTAGGCAGCGGTCGAAAAAGCATATGGCCAAAAGGAGGTAGGCAGCCGAGCTTGAGTAAGAAGAGCAAGGCCGGTTTCGACAATGTGTCGGTGACGGCGTTCGGCAAAACCATTGTGTTCGGGTGTATGTGGTGGGGAGGTTAAATGAGTAATGCCATCATTAAGGAGCTCGGGATTTAATTTCTTATATTCTCCGCCATTGTCGGAGTAAAATTGTTTAATAGGTTTATTAAAGAATTTTTCGACGATGGATTTAAACTGATGAAATATGGTGCGGGTGTCGGATTTATTTTTAATCGGATATAACCAAAAGTAATGACTAAAATGGTCGACAAAGATGATGTAGTATTTGAACTTGTCATGAGAAATGATTGGTGCGGTCCAAACATCCGAATAGACGATGTCAAGAGGCGCGGTTGAGGTTAAAGTCGAAACAGAAAAAGGGAGCTTTTGGCTTTTATTCATTAAGCACGAAGTACAATAAGAAAAATCAGAAATGCGGAAATTAAATTTAGAATTTAATAATTTGAGGGTTGCATTTGATGGGTGGCCGAGACGGTGATGCCAAGAGCTGGAGGTTGCGGAATAGGCGTGGGTTGATGAAGACGATGGTTGCCATTCGTAGGTTCCGTCACGGAAGTGTCCCTGAAGGAGTATTTGTCCCGTCGATATGGCCTTGAAACAAAAAGAGCTAGGTGAGAACAAGGCATAGGCATTATTGTCTGTGCAAAATTGAGAGACGGAAAGCAATTTACGAGAAATATTAGGGACAACTAAAACGTTATTGAAAAGAAGAGAGTTAATAGAAAAAGAACCATGATGGGTAATTTGAAGAGAGGAGCCATCCCCGATTACGAGATCATCAGGTCCGTCGTAAGGGGCATGGAGTGAGAGGTTGGTGAGGTCATCAACAACATGGTGAGAAGCACCACTGTCAATGAGATAGGAAGAGGAAGGGGTGGAGGAGGCAGTGGCGGTATGGGCATATGGGCGGGTTTGCCGTGGGTTGGGAGGAGGGAATGTTACATTAGGGTAGTCTCGTTTAAAATCGGGACAATCGCTAATGACATGACCTTTTCCGCGACAGTATTGACAACGGCCTAGGAAGGGTTTTGGGGCCTGAGATTGGGTTGGATTCTGGGATTGATAACGAGGTGACGAGTTCGTGGTTGGGTTGGGTGTATGGTACATGGGTCGAGACTGGTTTTGATGGGTTGAGTAACGTGGTGTGGAAGAGGTGTAGGGACGGCTGGAAGCAGCGTGTGCCGAGGGTGTAAATGGTGTAGGATTGGGTTGTTTACTGATGATAAGTTCATGGTTAATAAGCTTCTCATGGAGAGCTTCAAAGGTGATGGGTACGTCACGAGCACGAACGGCGTCGATGACGGGTTTGTAAAGATTTTGATCGAGTCCATCAAGGATTTGGGTGGTGATGTCCTCACTGTCAACGGGTTTACCAAGTTGGGCAAGGTTTGCGGCACATGTTTTGATGGCGAGCATATAGTCGGTAATGGATTTGTCACCGAGGGTGATGTTTTTTAGGCGGTCTTTTAATTGTAATATGTGACCACGGGAAGGGTTAGCGTAGGTCGATGCTAGGAGGTTCCAGGCATCGTGGGATGTGGTGCAATCAAGGATTATTGGTGCAACCGAGTCATGAAGTGTCCCAGCGAGTGCACCAAGAATCAATTGATCTTGTTTGAACCACGTATTGTATGCCGGATTTGGTACGGGGTCTGGGTTCGGTTTGGTTTCAGTGGCGGCAGGGGTTGTTGTTTTTGGTGGAGGTGTGGTGGTTCCATCAAGGAAACAGAAGAGACCGAATCCTTGGAGGAGACGGGTGATTTGAAAACGCCATGAACGGTAGGTTGTCGGGGTGAGTTTGGTGCAAGTAGGAAACGAGATGGAGAGGAGGGGTTTGTTGGGTTCGTCATTGTTGGGAATGAGGGTGTTGGAGTTGGTTGCCATGGTTGATCGAAAGCCAAGTACAGCGAGAATGAGAGAAGTGGTTAGGATCGATATCGGAGTTGATACCATGTAAAGTATGTATATTATTGATGAATGTCGAGTATACAGTACATGAGAATATATAGTACAAGAGGTAGAGAACAACCTAAAGACTATGAGTAAAAGTAGGTAACTAATTACACAAATTAAGGAAGAAAAGATATGCACAAAGACTAATCTAAACAACCAAGATCACTGTGATTTCGGTTGAGCATTTGTAGCTGCAATATCGTTAATACTTTTCATCTTTGTGTCCAGTTTTCATGATTTCTAATAAGGAAGGATGATGATCGTAATAAACATGGTGTTCAAGAGATTTAGAACTCGAGAAGGAGCCATTGCAAAATCAGCAACGAATAAATGATTGATACCTATTAATCAAAACAATATCGAAAATAAATAATCAATCATAATACATCATAACAAAATCAACAAGGCATTTTCCTATATATAATTATACACACCCTTTTTCCTGGAACTTTTTACATTCTTCATCATCATCATCTGGCTGCCAAGTCGGCGACGACTGGCTTATTATCTCTGGCTGAATATTATGTGATTCACGCATATGCTCAGGATAGTCTTCAAGAGTGAAGTCCAGCTTGCAAATATAGCATTCAATACTGACCCGACTCAGCCTGTTCAGTTCAAAATCAGTCCAAAATAACTAAGAATTTATATTTATTTATTTATTTATTTAGATAGCAAAGATAAGGATTAACAAGCAAGGGAGGGCATGCACACCATTTTTTCCGCCGTTCTTCTTCTTTAATTTTTTTATCTTCATCTTCCGACGACATGCTTGCCTTTGTGATCCTGTTTAATTGAAAAAGAGACTCCGTATTTACTTAGCAACAAAAAATAGAGCAAATAAGTAGTCGGATGCACGCACGTAGCCTTATAAACAAGTATTTACTTGGGAGAGACGGTTTTTCAATATAAACAAGTAAATATAAAGAACAAACGTATGTACCTGGATGCATCAAGTTTGGAATTTGCTGCTTCCATCTGTAACTCTAATTTTGGTTTATCAAATTTTTGATTTCAAATTCTAGGTCTCTCTCTATATTCTCTAATCGTGTTTATATATAGAGTATATGTGTGTGCGCGCGGTTTTTTTGGTAAATATTTTCCAACTGCTACTTAGTTTTGGTAATTTGCGAAATTGAAATTAGGGTTTTTCTAGGTGCTATTCTTATGTTTTTTCGATTTCTGGGTGGTATTTTATGTTTTTTTCAAAAACATTAGTGGTATACTTAACATTAGTAAAATGTTCCTAAAATACCTAAATTATTAAAAATTACGTTTTTAATTAGTTCAATTTTATAATGAAAATATGTTTACGATTGGCTAAATCAAGTTATGTTAATGGCATGACAAATTATTGTCGAAAAATCAATCAAAAATGTATAAACTAATAAAAGAAAAATCAATCAAAAATGTATAAACTAAACATTTAAAAGAGGAGAATTAGAGAAGTTTAGACATTTTAAGATGTTTTCATTAAATTTAGGAGTACCCTTATATTTTTGAGCGCAGAATGCCACACAATTCGAAAAAGTACAAAGACAACCGGTAGAAAATACTTTGAAATTAAGAGATGCCCTCTCTTCTAACACAAATTCTCATTTGTGACGGCACATATCCGTCACTCTGGAGTGACGGATACCATTTTACCTCACAAAGTACCCACTTTTTCTCTCTCTGCAATACTATTCATGTGGTCCCCTTTCTCCACTAACCCATTTTGTTACCATTTTAACTCACAAAATATCCGCCACAAATGGTGACCCGTCACAAGGGAGACCAATTGCTCTTCTAAATTAGGAGCCATATCTGCTTTTAACACTAGTACTAGTATACCTAGGGTCGTTGACCTGATAAAATGGGATAACGGGTTGGGTTTGGGTCCGGCTAATTCGGGTTGGGTCAATTGGGTTTTTCATTGATTTCGGATTAATTCGGGTTGGGTTGGATTAATTTGGGTACGGATTTGTTGGCCGGGTCTATTTTGGGTCAAGCGGGTCGGGTTGTTTCGGATCGGGTCATTTTTCAGGTCAATGAATAATAGAGATATAATCATTTCAAATCTTTTCGGTTCAATTAGAGTTATATTTTGCCGGGTCATTTTTGGGTTTGGTGGTTTCAGATTGGGTCATTTTCGGGTCGGGTCAGTTACAAGTCAAGAAAGCTCGGGTCATGTTCGGCTAATCTAGTTCGGGTCACTTCGAGTCTCAGACGGGGTTAATCGGATCGGGTTGCTTTTGCCAAGTCTACCTAGGGGTGAGCAAAACGGTATTATCTGATACGGTTTATCGTATCGGATATCCGGTTTTTACATCTCCTTTTTCGATATCCTTATCCTTTGTCCGTATATATGGAAACGTATATCCAGTTTTAAATCCCACTTATATAATTTAAAGTTATTTTTATTTTATAACAAATTTAGTATTTATAGAAACACTCACACTCTATTTATTATTTTATTTTGTTCTAGATTATAACAGGAGCTCTCTCATTTCCTATTGAAGATGGATTCTCATAACACATTTAAACAGGGCGATAAAAGCTTTATTAGAATGTTCTTCTATGTGTAGGTTCGAACCGATGCCTCACAAACTGAAGGTGGAGTTCATGATTTGGTTTCTTAAGAGAAACTTCTTTCTGAAAATCTGTATATAATTACTGAAGGTTTCTACTCATCACATATGGACACTTAATCATGAGATCTGTATATAATATTATAATATTATATATACAAATGACTGCAAGCCCTATAAAAGCCAGGATACAACAACAAATATGAAGCTTGTATATAAATCTACAAAAAAAAAAAAATGTGCAGAATTGCAGCCTGTTATGCATCCAAGCCCTTCATCTTACAAATTGGACATTCGTTCTTTATCGCGAGCCACGTCCTGATGCAATGTGTGTGGAACTCGTGATTACAATCTAATGTCCCGATTGATTCTCCGGCAGCATATACTTCCTGCCACAGTAATGTCTTAGGTTATTTGAGACCAGTACCACGGTCAAAAGGAGACTATATAAATTTGCAAAGAAGGCAGACTGATACTTACCCTGCATATAGGACATGTTTCAGGAGAAGCGGAAGGCTCACTGGTACCACATTCGTAATTTCTCTGCCTCAAATGCGTCATGATGGTTTCCTCACTTAATCCGGTTCTGACCCTTCCAATCTCATCTCCAAGAGCTAACAGCTCCTGCAATCATATCAACCATCTTTTTTATAAGAAGAGAACGCAAGTCGGCCTAATTTATAATTTGATAATGAATAAGCCATTGTTACCTCATATGACATTTGATCAACATCAGCAGCTTCATGTCTCGGAATTAAGTGAGGGAACATTGCCAGTGGATGCGGGCTTGGATTGGTATTCAAGAGATCCATAAGATTTGCCTGTTTGTTACATATGTAGAAAAATAATCATCGACATGATTTTATTTTTCCAGGAAAAACAAATGTAGTTCAATTCGTACAAGCCTTCCTGGCTGTGATATGTTTCAGTCCATATGAAGTAACCCAGAATAGGAAAGACCGAGAATACACAAAAAAAGATCTACTGCATAAAAACTGCCTTGTGACTCCATTCACACCGAAAAAAATAATCTACTGCATAACTTCGAGTATGTATACATAAAAAGAACGTTTGAGATGCTCCAAGTTACAAGATCTAGTCTTTATGTTTCACAATTTAAGCCGATTTGTGAACTGCTTACATCAATCGAGCACAAGCATCACAATCTAACCATCTAAATCCAAGTGTATGAAATTAACAGCACCGATCAAAGAGTAAACTATTAATCATGAACAAGCCACATTTTTGGCAGGAATAAGCCTAAACAAGGATGGATTGAACTGTCAAAGTCGGTCAATTAACTGGTCACAACTACCCAGATCTCTGTTTAGCACACTGTTTAGTACAGGTTTTACTGTTTTTATGTCTAACATGAGTACATGACGGACACACCACACACAACAACAACAACAACAACATTACCCCAATGCCTCAATGGCTCCCGCAAATTGCGGGGTAAGGGGGGGTCGGATGTACGCAGCCTTACCCTTGTGTTAGCAACACAAAGAGGCCGTTTCCGAATGACCCAAGATGAAAATTGCGCCGAGAACTCCATCGAAGGACCGCTACTTCACAAAAGAAAGAAGCGCAATCCCTTTAGTGAGCCATTTTGATTTATTCCATTATAATCCATAACCAAAGAGTAATGAATCTTTGGCTCCATTGGAAATATGGAAAAACTGACACACCACACACAACAACAAAAAAAGTCTTGCCTATCAAATCTAACATTCAACTTTAACCGCGATCACCATTCACCATAGAAAGACCATCAGAATCCCTTTCATCAAGAGAAATGTCATCAATTCTTCCAGATAGTAGACATGAAACTCTATTGTAAGTTTTCCAAATGTTATCGTAAGTTTTCTCGCAAGTCCAGACCAACTATATTATTAGAGTCTAAACTATCAATTTCTAAGTCCACTAAAAATTTGAAAAATAGAACTACATAAGAAAATTGGTTAGTGATCAAAAGAAGGTATCTTGAATCATTGAATCCCCCCAATCAAGAGATGATGCCCAAACAATCAAGAGATGATGCCCAAACATGTACAGCCTTATTAAGTCGGGAACAAATTTTCGACAGCAGCTGACTCACTACGGGTAGTGAGAATTTTACAGCCATATGCAATGTGCTGAAAATATCAAAAGGAACACGTAGAGATTATAAGATATGTCTAGTATTACCTGAGCTTCCCGGTGAAAGTTCATCATTTCATCAGAGTCACCATGCTGCTGCACAAGGAAGAGAAAAATATGTTAGCAAAGAAGATATCCAACGTGATGACCAGCCGATTAAAGGAGTACTTTTCCCCTTCTTAAGCGACAACAGAAACAAACAATCTTGGCATTTAATCAAAATATGTCTTCTAACTTGGCAATTATAACCATGGAAACATCGGCAACATTACGGCTCCTTCTATCTCTTGACGGTCAACCACTACTATGATCAATATACTGTAGGACTTCACAAAATGTAGAGAATTAAATTTTCTAAAAAAAATTGATTTATCCTTCCCCTTCCTCTTCCTCTTCCCCATTATTGGTTGGTCTTACATTTTAATGTACGACAGTTTTTTGGGAGACATACTTATTCATCGGTTTTCAGTTGATGGTTTTGTGCCATATTTTCAAGATATTTACGCAGTTTGTATGACTTTCTAATTAACTCTTGAAAAGGAAAAAGGGTAATGAAACCCCAAAAAAGGGAAGTGGACATGCAAAAAGGGTAATGTATAAGTGTAAAACTCCGATTTTGTTAATTTTCATAAATTCATTCAAACTAAAAGCCAACATCAAACAGAGCAATCATCAATTCATTAACATTTTGCACATATGCAGGCTAGTGCCAAATTAGTGTCTTCTTCTAGCACATGAACCTCCAAATAATCAATGCCACAATTTCGCCTAGAAAATCGTTGAGGCGGAGTCATTACTTCAACCTCAATCGTCATTTTAATCATCTCCCACGTTTATAGCTCAAAAAGCTGTAAGTTACGACAATAACACAAGTACCGGAACTAGGAAATGACTATTATAAACTATAAATATGAATTTCATAGGAAGCTTAGTTCTAAAAGGTGTGAAGTTCATTCAAGCAACAAGGTTCCATGGCAAGGAGGCACAATGCAAATGCGCACGCCCTATGCACAGGAGACACATATTAATTGCAAGGAAAATATACTTTTGCCTTTTATAGACAAATTCTAGGGATAATGAGCCAAATATAGGGATTTGATCAAAGAACTAAAAGAAAATTAAAGAATATGTCGTATGATTTGCTAGTTGCACCTCAAAAGGAAACTAGTGCCTTACTTAGCATGAACATACACTCATTTTTTTTAAAAATTCAAATTGATAGTATGACTCAGAACAACCATTAAATCGAAAACTTCGACTACTATGAAATTGGAAACTTGAATTTCATGCATTAAGAACTTTATGAATCTTATTCACATTACTATAACGCACAAAAGCGTCACGGACTTAACACTACGAAAAAACAAGGGGAAAGTGACGCAAGTTTTTCTGACGGGCAATCCATCATAAACCGTCACATAAAAAAGGCGCTTTGACCAGAGTCAATGGCGGCATTTTTATGTGACGGTTTCTGTCGGATTGCCCGTTAGGAAAGACTTATTGACTATTTCTGACGGCACGGCGGATACCCGTCAGATAAATTTTTTTCCCTTCGTGGTCAAGGGAAAGTCAGGATATCTCCACGGATAATTTTCTTCCCTTCCCTTCCGGGTTAAGGGGAAGTCAGGATTATCCATCGAAAATGTTGACTTTTAGAAATGGTCAACATTTCAAGCGGATAACCCGTCAAATATGTTGACTTTTGATGACATATCTGACGGTCAATCCGTCGAAAAAGTCAATATTTATGATGGATTATTCGTAGAAACATTAAGGTTTCGTTTGGCAAGGCATTTTAGGTACCTGATTTCAAAGTAGCTTATTTGACCAAATTTCAGGTACCTTATTTTTTTTGTACGCGTTTGGCAAGTATCTTATTTAACCAAATAAGGTACCAGAAATGAAATGCTATCTAGACTAGCATTTGAGATTTCAGGTACGTGATTTGATTTAATTTTCCTTTTTTACCCCTTAAATTTATACTGTTAAATAATTATCATAACCTTTTACGTTATTTCAGTTACCTTTTCAGTTAGTTTGTCACACACTTTTTTATATAATCAGTTACTTTATCAGTTCCAAATTTTCAGCTACCTTATCAGTTACCTTTTTAGGTTTCAGTTACCTATTCGGTTTTCAGCTACTTTTTCAGGTTTCAGCTACCTTTTCTGTTTGGTAAAACAGAGCCTAGCTTTTGTTGACTTTTTGTTTGACCCGGAAGATTTTGTCTAACGGGTAATCCGGGAGAGACAAATTTTTTCTGACGAATTATCCCATCAAAAATCCGCTTTTTGTGACCATATATATGTCAAAAAAACGAATTTTTGGTTAGAAAACCGGTTTTCTGACGGGAGAAGCGAATTTCTCAAGGATTTATCTATCACTTTCCCCTTGTTTTTTTTAGTGTAACGTGGAGGAACTACATAGGCATTCGACAATGCATGTAGAGTTTGAGCTATCTCTTATTTGAAAAAAGAATCCATTTTTGGTAAATATCTTTTGAAAATTGACACTGATACACTCGCCCGGACTAAAAAACAATCTTGTGTCCACCTTGCCTTGCCTAAGGGGGTAAGTACTTGCTAACTCTATATACCTTTCCTCGCATCGAAGCGAATCTCTCTCGTATACAATGATGAGTTGCGTGGGGTTCTATATTACGATGTGAATCTTGTTCGTTACTTTACTAACAAATATAGTTGAAAAAAAACAACTCCGGCATGCTTAAGCCCAATTTATAACGAGCCGAAGAGAGCCAAGCACAAGCTCGACCATTCCCAACTTATGCTCATAAAGAAAAACTTGACCAAGTTGAGCTCGCTATCAAGAGTTGTGAGCTTAAACCCGAACTCAAGTTGAATTGAGCTTTACTTGATAATTGTTAAACTTTTGTTTTTTTTTTCTTCGTTGTTTTCAATAACCTGGGATTCAAAGGTTATATGTAAAAATATTGGGCAAAGCAAGGAGAACATTTAATATGGTGAAACAAAGATATAATCATGACAAATATTTTACTAAATAAGAACAAGATATTATCTAGACGAAAAACTTTGAGCCGCTCGAGCCAACATTAACTCGGTCTTGACTCGTTAAGTTCTCGAGCCGAACCCGAACTCCAATCGTGCACTCACGAGCCAAGTTTTGACCGGTTTGTCAAAGCCGAGCTCGTTTGTTTTTGAGTTGTCTCGTCTCATCATTACTCCTAAGCCTAAGGCTTAACAAGGCAATAGCCAAAACGTCTTGGTGCACCTTTAGAGCCCCTAAGACACCTAGTTCTTTTACTATTCCATTATTTTTGCCACATCTTTTACATTGATCCCTTTTTACATAAACAATGTATTATTGTACATTTTCTTTTAAATGCACATTGATTATGAAAACAACTTACATCGTATGATCGTATCTACAAGGAGTGACCGCTCGCCTTACACTTTGCACATTATCGCGGTAGGCCCTTGTCACTTCAGCGTGTCTTTATGTTTTTTTAAAATTAAGTAAACAAATAAACATGGGTGCTTTCTATATTATCCCCACATCTTGAATATAATTTCTTGAGGTACAATCCAATATCATATGCAAATATGGAAGCTCATCATCAACCATCGCAATAGGCAACAATTGTGCACCATTGTGCTTTCATTCATGAGGTATGGAAGTTAAACACCATCGTAGCCATGCTGAATTAAATTGAAGAAATTGAGTTCAATCTTTTACATATAGACCTTACTTAATGGTTAAAATCTCCATATTTGAGTTGAGCATGTTGTGTCCAATTTTCCCCGTCTTTCTTTAAAAACTTATTACGAGAAGCAAAGACATGCAATCTCGTACTTCCTCCCTCGAGAATCTTATCGAAAAGTAATAAATTAGGATAAAGATTTTCTTTCGAGGTAAACCCTCTTTTGCGCCGACCCAAATCATTTTGGGATTCAGGCTCTGACGTTGTTATCCTTCTTTCTTTTTGGACTATAATGAAGTAAAATAATTCACTAAATTGGTTGTGTTTCATGACTATGAAATAGGCATCATACGATACATTTTTACAGCACAATGTTTATGATGTGTCATTAATTTAAAATAACCTCTTTGTGTTATACAAATCATAACGCTTTGTACATCCAATCCGTTCGCCCAATCATTTGGGGAAGCCTTTGGTAATGATTTTATTGTTGTACACTCCAATGATTATCATTCGATTTCAAGTACTTCTAACTCTTAATTGCTAATACATCACCATCATGCTTTCATAACCGGCGAATTAATTATCGTTATTAATCCAAGTCTTGCCATTGGTAGTTGGAAAGATAAATCTTGTCTCAATGGATATGGTGAATTGAATTGAAGATTTAGGCTAGATTTTCCAAAGTGTTTAATCATCCAACGTGGAGGTAAGCGTACTAATTGCAAATCACAAATACTTTTAGACATTTTATATCGGAAACTTTCTTAACTTTCTTATCTTGAGTACCATTACTTGAAATTATATTGTCTTCGAGAAGAGACCATTTGATATCGGAAACTCTCTTGTCCTGAGAGGCCGAGATATTTAACATCGGAAGCTCTCTTATCCTGAGTATCATTATCTTGAAATTATATTGTCTCCGAAAAGAGACCAAATATCCTTGTCATGTCATACATTTGCATATGAAGAAATTCACTTAATTTCTTTATGTCCAAAATGCATAATGGATATCATATTGTTGACCTTTGGAGTTGATAAAAGTGAATTTTCTTGAGAACAAAGTCCTTTTAACTAAATGGTCCTACTTGTAAACTTGAATTTCTTTATCAAGTCTATGTTACTTGGACCCTTCACTTTTCACGCTGTACCCTGTCAACACAACACAACATGGATATGGATGGGTATGGATTTCGTACTTCACGCTTGTTACTTCGACACTTCTCCTAAGAGAGTTGAACTAGCAAGATTCGCACCTCAAAAGTAGAGAAAGAGAGGTTTATAAGACATTTAGTACTATACTTAATGATTTTTAAGTCTTATTTGTCAAACTTCTTCCATTGTACTCGAAAAAAAATTGGAATATTGCAAATTTAGAAGTGTATTTTGGCTTTCAAGACGTGTCCCCGCACTTTTAGGGTCCCGTAAGTCTCGAGATTTTAGTCATGTCGAATCCGACGCTTGGATATGTACACGTGTTAGAGTAACATAGGTTAGGTAGGGCTGTAAATGATTTGAGCCCGCTCGTAGAGCCCTCGGAATCAGCTCTGATCGAAATCGGTCAAAACGGATTCTGAGCTGATTCCGAGCCTAGGTGGAGCAAATTTGAGCCGATTTTGAGCTTAATAAAGCCCGAAATCGGAAGCTCGTTTAAGCTCATTTTATTTTTTATTATTAAATAATTATGCATTTTACAATTATTTTGTTCTTAATAAAATGATATTTTGATCAATTAGAATTATATTTTTGTTATATTTGATAAGTATTTTATATTAGCATTTTTCTTAAAATATATTTACTCTTTGATTTAAAAGTTAAAGAAATTAAAGAAAATAATGATTGAGCTCAGCTAGAGCCTAATCCGAGTTGATTCCGAGCTTTAATTTATTAAGCTTGGAAAATTCTGAGTCGAATAATTCCGAGCTCGAGCTAAAGTTTCCGAGTCAATTCCAAGCTCACCCGAGGTCGAGCTCAAATCGGCTCGGTTACACCCCTAAACATAGGTCAAGATTGGTGAACGACACTTAGACCTGCAGCAGGACGAACGCTCGAGGGTGTAGCACGGTGTAGCACATTTGGCCTCATCTCCGATGATGCGACAACCCGTCATCATCGTTTTTGATTTTATTACTTGCTTTTGCACATTTTGAGTACAAGTAATGGCAACTCCGCAAGGCATGAGGTAGTGTTTCCTTTTAAATGAGCATAACATTCCTTCTTAGCTTCTCGTTATTATAGGTTTGGCCTTCTAATGGTATTACCATTTTATTGCCTTCATTTCACATACTATTTGTGTGAGGGGAACTTGCCCTAACATCTTGCTTGTGCTTTAGAGAAACACATTAAATATTGCAAGGAATTTACCTCCCCTCCAAAAAAAATCTACATTTTTAGCTACTTATAGGAGCTCACACACGAGAGTTTATTACTAAATTTTATTTGTAGTATTTCCTTATTGCGATCATATCACACATTGTGCTACATAAACTCGAGAGTAAACTATATGTGCAAGAGAATGCAACTATAAGTGCAAAAGAATGCTAATTTTACATCATTAAAGGAATAAAATTATATGCATGAACAGGAAAAATGAGCCGGCAAGACGATACCTAAACAGAAATCACAGATCAACCGCTTACCATACTGGTATGTCATAAAAGATATTCCCATTTGAGTAAGTCAATTTTCAGTGAAGGAAATGCAACAAAAAAAAAAGGTCAGCAAGAGCAGCATGGGTCGGGAAGCGTAGTAGAGAATATCTTGAAATATTTATGTATTAAAACAGTCAAGTGACCATGAAATATATATGGCTTTGAATAATATGAAAAGGGACAAGAAGCATATCTAGAAAAGAGTATACTCTGGATCACGAACCTCAGATGTTTGGTGACTGCTGTTTATTTCAGCTGCCATCATCTCCAGTATATGTGGTGGAGGCACTGCAAGTCTCCCATGTTGGCGACCGGACTGAGAGTTTGATGGGCCTGGAGCACGGTGTCTAGGGCCTACATTGCTTGGCCCAGCTTGCGCTTGCTGCAATGTATCGGTAATGTACCCGAATAGCGTGGGAACAGGGGGGCCTCCTGATCCCTGCCCCTGGGCATTTCGGGGAGACAAGCGTGGTCTCTCAGATGCTCGGGTTGACTGAGCCCCGAGATTAGTGGGTCTTGGTTCGCCCCCAAGACGTTCAAACAGAGAATCAAGACCTCCAGCAGCTGGCGCTTGTCCTCTCCCTGGTGGTACTCCAGCTCCTAAGTTCATACTCGCAAGTGAGTCGAACAGTGTCACATGCTGCCGCGTTCCAGTCCTTCTGGAATGACCAATGGGGCTTGGAAGAGGACGGTTAGCTCTAGCCCTCACTTGGTCATGGACACCCATGCCAACTGGGCTCTCAGGCTGAGTCGACAGTCTTCCAGTCTCAGGTATTATCGGTCTCATGGTTGCACTGCTGGCAGAACCAGAGCAACCATCATCCATTGCCCTAGAAGTGACAGCAACCTTCCCTGAAGGATCCGCGTCAACTTCTGTTGGCTCAATGGATCCTTGATTTTGAGTCTCATCGTCAGAGACTACATCCTCCTCAATTGGATTGAGGTTTAAAGTGGACGCACTTAAATCATCTAGATTTAAGTGCGAAATAGATTCATTAAGGCTCCTTACGGAACCTTGTTCAGCTGCATTGACAAAAGCCATATCAGGAAAATAAGCGACTGGGTGGCAACCGAGAAATTAAGAAGTCAGAATGCACACCGTTATGAGAAAGAGAGTTTTGGCTGGTTTCGTTCATCGCATTGGTTGATTCAATATCGTTGCTTTGATTCATCTTTGATGCCATATCAGACTCTCTAACCTGCATTTTTAGCAAATTCCAAGTGAGACGACTCAATGCGACTGGATGCAAGAACAGTATCATGGAATAGGAGACTAAAGCTGCAGAACCTCCACAATGTGAGACAACTTAATGTGACTGGATGCAAATTACCATAAAACAGTACAATTTGATCAAATGCAGTAAACCAGAAAAGCCCAATGAATTACACAAAAAATTGGAGAAATTAAATTCAAACATCATACCATAAAACAAGTATGCATGCATTAAATGATTAAAGGGTTCACAATTTCACATAAATCATCACATTGATCATTTCACAATCTAATGGAATAAGCATTGGCGGAGCCAGGATTTATTTACAGTTACAGGGCGGAAAACATTTCAAATTTTCATTGTCAGCAAGCGAGCGCCCCTGCTAAGCCCCCCTTAACTCCGCCGATAAACAAACATAAACACAATTAACAACAACAAATTCATCAAAATTTGCAAACACCATTCACATTGCCAATTCACCCACTAAACAATGTTCCAACATAAATTGAAAATTGAAGCACTAAACAAACAAAGGAACAAACTTTAACAAAAACCCATTAGAAAGAACTCAACTTTAATTCAATTACAACAAATTTAATCCAAAAAAAAAAAAAAAAAAAACTGAACACCCAACAAAATTTGTGAATTGCAATTAAAAAAAGTAGAACAAATATGAAGAGAGTATTACCTGCTGAAAGGAATGAAGAAGAATGGTGAATTAAAGAGAGAATTGAAAATGAAAGCAGTGATTTTATTGAGAATTAAGTTTGAAAATTTTGGTGCTCTCTTACAAATGTACAATGCAACTTATGAAGGAAGAATAGTAGGGAAGTTGGAGTGAACTACTGACTAGAGTGAGGGAAGGTATGCTCATTTGAGTAATTTTTTGATTTTTTTCCTTTTTTTTTCCCTGATTTTTTTTCTATTTTTCCTGAATTTTTTCTATTTTCCTGATTTTGTTCTTAATTTTTGTATTTATTTCTTAATTTTTTTTGATATATTTCTATTTCTATATTTCTGAATTGTATTTTTTGCAAATTTATTTCTTTTTTTTTATTATTTTTTTATTTATTTCTTCTTTTGTTTTTTTAGTGGTCCATTTGTTTAAATAATTGGTCTCCCTTGTGACGGGTTACCATTTGTGGCGGATATTTTGTGAGTTAAAATGGTAACAAAATGGGTTAGTGGAGAAAGGGGACCACATGAATAGTGTTGCAGAGAGAGAAAAAGTGGGTACTTTGTGAGGTAAAATGGTATCCGTCACTCAAGAGTGACGGATATGTGCCGTCACGAACAAGAATTTGTGTTGTTTAAAATGTCTCTTTTATTTGGTACATGTTTAATCAAACAATAGGTCTTGGTATAGACGGGTGAGGCGAACAGACGGGTAAAGACCTCTAATAAAATGGGTAGGGGGACAAGGTGGGGTATCCCCCATGTGCTTCCCACTTTATGACAAATGGGTATTTTGTGAGAGAAAATGGTATCCGTCTATACGTATAGACGGATAGTGTCCGTCTATAATGAGAATTTGTGTTAATCAAAAGTGTAGCATTTTATAGTAAATTGTGACAATTTTTATTATTAAATTTTTGGAATATTCTCTCGTGTACCCCTCAACTTTTTCGTTTTCTAAGGTGTACCCCTCGTTTTTCACAAAAAAACTTTGACCGACAATAATTCTCTGTTACGAGTTCAGAAAATGGTAATTTTTTTTTTCAAACAAATTATCTCGTCAAGGCCTTGAATTTGAAAAAAAAAATTCACCGCGTTTTGAACTCGTAGCCGGTAGTTATGTTTGGTCAAACATTTGTTAACGAATAAACTTTGACCGACCATAATTCCCGGCTACGAGTTGAGACGTCGGTGAATTTTTTCTCAAACTGAAGACCTCTTAAAGACGGTCAATGTGGAAACAAAATTTATCGTATTCTGAACTTGTAGCCAGGAGTTATTGACGGTCAAAGTTTTTTCGCATGAAAAGAGGGGTATATCGTAGAAAATGAAAAAGTTAAGGGGTACACGAGATAATATCCCTAAATTTTTTATAGCACACATACTCTTTTTTTTTATAATAATACTTTTAGTGTCATTTTACCTCAAGTTGTAAAATGATGACGTCACAATAAATTTATTGTGAAACTTACCGCTGATCAAGTTAGGGCCTAGGTAGCACCAAAACGGACACGGACACGGAAACGGACACTGACACGACACGGACACGCGACACGACATCCCATTAAATTTAGGACACGGGACACGTCATTTAAATTTAATAAAATATACTCAATCTTATTCAGCCTATTGTTCCCCTTTCTCCAATATATGTGAGAAGTATTATAATAAAAAGGGAAGTATAGGCTGAATAGGAGGGAGTATATTTTATAGTTATTTATGTGTGATTTTATTTTTGAACAAGTATTGAATATTAAATTTAAATAAATAAAGGTAAAACTTGACGTTAATTATAACTCATTCTCATTTCCAAAGCCAAAAATGAACTTATAATCAATCTATTTCGACATCTTATTACTAGTCTAAAGAACATCATTTGCCCTCAATTCAACTTATTTCCACACCAAATTCAACCATATAACAATTCACGCCATTTACCTTAAATTCAACTTGATTCCGTTTGAAGGTGTGTCCAAATACTATGGACACGGCTCAAAATACCATGGACACGTGTCAGACACGTGCCCAAATAAAAGATGAAAGTTAGACACGGCTTTACAGGTGTCTGACACGTTTTGACGTGTGTCCGACGAGTGTCGTGTCCGACACGAGTGTCCGACACGGGAAGGCCGATTAAGAGGAGTGTCCGTGCTACCTAAGTTATGTGAGTTTGAAGGTTTCTAGTATTCGAGTAGAACTACAAGGTCATCACTCATCATGGTCTAAGACCATGGGATAAGATTCCTTAAACTAAAACCTTAAGTTTATAATAGGTTTCACCTAGAATCCATGTATATAACAGTTTATCTTACCATACATTATCATTTTCTGCGGTTATTTACTCGACCATATTACCAAAGAAAATGAAGCTAGATTATCTCTAAAAAGGTTGACAATTATTCTGTATAAATCTTCGTTTAGGGAATGTGTGTGTTTTTTACCCTTACGAAAAGCATACCTTATACTCTTTGAGTCTTTGTATGATCGAGTTGAAATTCGAGTAGGTTGGCATTAGATTTTTCAGAAGTCATCCACTTCATTAAACCCGTCTCATTTCGCCCGCCAATTCAGCGGGTAGGACAAAACATTTTAAGAAAACTATAAAGGCCCATTCCACTTACCCGTTCCAAACCCACTAACCCACCTATCTTTTGCGAAAAATTCAAAGTGAGCTTAGCTCATCATGTCCTGTCTAAGCCCACATTTAATCACCTCTAATATTTTACTATTATTCATTGTTCAAGCCTAAAAAGGCATTTGCGTGAAAGGTGATAAGCCCAAACCCAAATATGTGTCACATACTCACATGTAAAAGTCTTACACGAGAGAAATAAAAGCAAGTGATCTAGTTTATAAATCAATGAATTACTCTACCCATTGTCAATATTTTTATAGAATACCCTTCAATAATAATTGTATCAAAAAATACATTGAACAGCCTCTCACACTCAAACTTTGACGTTACATTTTCACCAAGTCACGTTATTTTATTGTAATTGTGAGGTTGTATGATGATTTTAAAAGAAACTCACTCCATCATTTTTAAGTACCTCCTATCAAGCAAATTCCATGTAGTCCCTCCTATTCAGGGTTTTCTTCCCTATTTTCTTATTCGGTTATTCGGATTTTCTTCTCTATTGCCTTTTTTGGGTTGATTTGTGTGGTCCAAATTAAATGGTATGTGGGGTAGTGTATTTTATTTGGTTCAAATTCACTTTCTTATTTCTTGAGTAAAAAGTCAAGAGGGAGAATATAATGAATAGGAGGGAGTACTAGTTAAAATCTCACACAACATTGACATTGATCACCGTTATTTGAATTAATTTAAACTAATTAAACCACATTAATATTTATAATAATCCACTTAATTAGTGAATTGTTATCTTTGTGATAAGACGACAAAAAATAGTTTAATTTGCCTACCTGGTTTGACCCTTTAAGATTTTCAAATGACGCACACAATTAAAAAGTGACTGATTTAACAGAACAAACAATAATGTGGAAATCTGACATATAACTAAATATGGAACAGTTAAAATATTGACTTTTAAGCCTTAAAGTTACAACAAAATGGTGAAATTTCAATAAATCTCTATCTCCATATCAATGGAGATTCACACTTGCGTTTATCAAAACACAAATTCTCATTTAAGACGGATAGATATATTTATTTTAAAGAAAAAAACGGATAAAATAGATGAATGTTACAAAAAACATAATGGTATAAAGAATATGGTATAAAGAATAGTAAATTTTTATCTCTTTTTTATATATGGATTATTATTTGACTCGGTTTACAGTTGAGATGAATATAGCCGTTTTAGGAAAAACCGACAATTGTCCAAATACACTGCTTTTTCTTTTCTTTTTTCCCGTAAGAGCCGGTTCATTCCATAGCCATTCACAGTGCATTCTTCCTTGTCACTTCTCCACGTCTCCATGACACCATTTCCCTTCCCTAATTTCCTCCAAAGCTGTGTATGTTTGACTTGTTTTTGACTTAGTTTAGGTGAACAAAATGGAATTAAATGACGGCACTTGGTAGTAGTGGAGCGTGAAAAGCAGGAGGGTCTACTCGTTCGGTTTCGATCATTTATTTATCTATTTCATTTTTGGATGTTTCATTTACAAATTACACAAAATCTCATTTGTGACAGCAGATATCCGTCACTTTGAGTGACGGATACTATTTTCCCTTATAAATGACCCAAATAGAGGAGAGAGGGAAGCACATGGGGTGCCCCCACCTTGTTCCCCATATTCGTTTTGTGAGTGGCATTATCCATCACTTGCTCCGACCCGTTTTCAGCAAGACTAATTATACAAATTATTGTTCTTTCCTCTCGTCTTAATTTTTGTATCAAAAACAAAGGTAAACAAATGATGGAATGAAGGAAGTAGTTTATAGGGTTCCATGTTATGCCCCGGTTGTATAAGAGTTGAATTGAAGCGAGCTTAACATGTATGTCGAATATCTAGACAAGTTGATTCATTATGGCCCTATTCTTTTGGACTTAAAGTCACTTAATTTAAGGTCACTTCAGATCCTATAAGCTCGATTCGATTCGAGATCGATCCTATAAGTTCGATTCGAGATCGATTCTATAAGTTCGATTCGAGATCCTATAAGTTCGATTCGATTCGAGATCTTATAAGTTCGATTCGATTCGATTCGAATCTTATAAGTTGATTCGATTCGATTCGAGATCCTATAAGTTCGATTCGATTCGATTCTATAAGTTCGATTCGATTCGAGATCTTATAAGTTCAGTTCATATCCTATAAATTAAGTTCAGAAAAGTTATATACATATATTATTTTTAAAACCGACGCAAAAATATTTGACATTATTAATTATTCGATACATATATACATTATTATTTTTAAAACAAAACTAGTTTTATTGCCCGTGAAATTCACGGGTCTAGCTATGTTGGGGTGTTAGATTGTTAATGTGTTATGCAAACCCAATACTGAGGACAAAAAGGCCTTGTAAAAAAAAAAAATCTATTAATCAATACGTATATTTGTATAATGCCACTAATATTGCTATGTTTATTAGTGTTTTACCACGATTATTGTTATTATTGTTGTTGTTGTTGTCTTTGATTTTTTTTTAAGTCTTTTTTTATTAAACTCCCTCCAATCCAGTCATTTATTTTATTTTACTAGTTTTCTTGCCCGTGCGTTGCACGGATATTAAAATAATGTGTGATAAATTTCACAATAAAATGGAATATAGACATATAGTACATAGTTCATGTCTAAGATTTTATGTATGCCGCATGACCAACAAATAATTTCCGTTAACATAATATTGACATAAGAATAAAAGAGTGTTTGATTAATAAAATACTTTTTTTTAGGAAAATAAAAGCAATATGAAGTTTATATATATGATACTTGGACTGATAGTTTTTAGAATTTGTTCATTTATACCTGTTTTTTTTTCAATTGGTCAAGGAAAACAATAATATCTACTCTGTATAATCAACTCAATGATACCAAAGATGTCTTAGTCGAGTGGTTAAGACGTATGTATTGTGGACAATAGGTCCCAGGTTCGAATCCCCCCTCCCCTCTATTGTAATGCGACTAAGTGCGCTTCGATTAACAAAAAAAAATCAACTCAATGATGCAACAAATCTCCTTCTTTCGAATAACAACCATAATTTAACCATTGCTGGATCAAATTGTAATTATCTAAAAACATTTAGAGGTAGTTAGAATGTTATATCTCCCAGTCAAACTATAGAAGTGCGTTTGAATGTGAACCAAATTCCGACACAATATTACATGGCTAGGGCTGCTTATGACCCTTTCTCTCTCTCTCTCTCTCTCTAGCAATAGTTTTGGCCCCAATCTTCCCATTTGAAACAAAATCTTTCACGGACCCCTATTTTTCTTCCATATTCACACACATGATCTTACACAATCTCATCCTTTCAAAGATCGATCCTTGTCTCCGAAACTTATCTCAAATTTATCCAACCAAGGGAAAAACTAAACCCCTACTTCTAGAAAAATCCATCATCCAATGGAAACTAACCCTTGCTCTCGACAATGTTGTTTTTTTAGGAAAATAAAACCAATATGAAGTTTATATACTGTATATGATACTTGGGACTGAGAGTTTTTAGATTTTGTTCATTAATACCTGTTTGTTTTTCAATTGGTCAAGGAAAACAATAATATGTATTTTGCATAATCAACTCAATGATGCAACAAATCTCCTTTTTTAGAATAACAACCATAATTTAATCATTGTTGGGTCAAATTGCAGTTACGTAAAAACATTTACATGTAGTTAAATGTTATATATCCCGGT
Source organism: Silene latifolia (assembly GCF_048544455.1). Lineage (NCBI taxonomy): Eukaryota > Viridiplantae > Streptophyta > Magnoliopsida > Caryophyllales > Caryophyllaceae > Silene > Silene latifolia. The sequence goes on along the minus strand of NC_133527.1, from coordinate 187,110,941 downwards.
CAAACTATAGACGTACCTTTGAATGTGAACCAAATTCCAACGCAATACTACATGGCTGAGGCTACTTATGACACCCCCTATAATAATAGTCTTGCCCCCCCCCCCCCCCCATCATCTCATTTGAAACAAAATCTTTCGCGCAGACCCCTATTTTTCTTCCGTATTCACACAAATGATATAAAACAATCTCATTCCTTGAAAGATCGATCCTTGTCTTCGAAACCTCTCTCAAATTTATCCAACCAAGTGAAAAACTAAACCCATACTTCTAGAAAAATCCACAATCCAATGGAAACTAACCCTTGCTCTCGACAATGTTGTTAGAATTAAGATTTTACTTTAATTTGGATTGATGGGGTCAAGATTAAGTTTATCAGTATGATTTTTTGAGGTTTCGTGTTATTATTCATGTTACCTATATGTTTTAATGCAAGCGATATTTTACTGATAAATAACCTTATTTATTATCACTATCCTCATTATACTCATCACCCTCCACAAATGCACCCTCCCTCCATCCCACTAATTTACCCACAAAATAAAACAGCAGCCACTGTGATTAGTTCTTACTACTTGAAACAACCTTCAATCCACTACCACTATCACTACCTTTCTGCCACATTTTACATCTAAGAAGTCACAAATCACATTCACCTCCAAGAAACACCAATCTTTAATCTAGATGATATGGATCATCGTCTCCCTTATCGAAAACAATTTATTTCTCCTTCAACAAAGAAAATTTTAAGAAGCAATCTTCCCTTTTATCTCTCTCCCTTTCCCTTCCTAGTCTTTTTCTCGTCCCCTCTCCTACCTCCATTCCAGACACTCAAACAAAGTGTTTAGGTACTATGTTTGTAAACTGAATAAGTTTGAATATTATATATATATATACACGAACTTTGCTGTTTATTTTATTTTGCATAAATAAATCTTACTACCTCCATCTCATTTTTATTGTCCTTTTTTCTTCAAATTTTATTATCTCATAATTATTATCCCCTTTCTAGATATAGTAACGAAAAACTTTAGTCAACCAACTCGTCGCAATCAACCTCATTCCCACTCAAAACAACCTTTAGCCCACTACTTAATCCCTTCGGTTCACACATAAAACGGTCTAAAATGCAAAGCTTTAATCTCTCTCTTGAAAAGTCCATCTAACTAACAGAAAACTAACCGCTACTTTCTGAACTTCATCATTTTTACATCCCGTAAAGATTAAGCTGAACATGACAAAAAAAAAATGCAGAAACTTAGGTTTTGCTTTGATAACGACAAATTGAACATTTTTTTAGCATTTTGAGAGTTTTTACACTATTTAAATAACAAATGTGCTATTTTGAGTGTTCATCATTGACATAATGAAATAGTAGATTGTGGTGTAATTTCCTGTTTTACATTATGACTTTTAATTAGTATATTATAAGAAAATAAAAATTGAGTTTTTTTTTTATCTATGATGAAATTAAAGACCAAACTTTATCTTTATCATATTTATAATTAATATTCTTCACTTTAAATATATAAATTTAAGCAAGTTCAAATAAGTTAGCTAAAAGTTATAAATCACAAATTGTATGAAGCAGTATAATGATTTTTTTTATTAATATGAAATAAATGTCATAAACTTCATGAGAATATTAATGCGGTAGAAAACTATAGAAGAGTTGGCAAGTACGTGACCTCCTTTTAGGTTTAAATTTTTTCATTAATTTTTATATTTTTTCCGTAAAGGTGGTTAAAGCATCGTATTATGCATGACGAATATGTCTCACCCTTCCCCAATTCGTATCTCTCCCTAAATTATAGTGATGATGTGCTCAATTTACACAAAAAAAAAATTTTAGCATCAACAATAATTAGTTTGCTCCATATAATTGAATAGTACCATTTTTTATGCATGTAAATTTGTCAGAATAAAAGCTTGAGAGAGACGGTCTTCACTATGTTAGGAAAAGACTTCTCTTGCCCTTTTATGTGTTTTTCATGACTTTTTTTTTAATGTTGATCGTTGCTTGAATTGAATCTTAACCTTATACATGATTCTATAATAAGTGTATCTAATTTACCTTCAAGTCTCATTCAAATCTATTTTATTACTCGTGGTACCATTTTTACTTTAAATTGTAAAACAATCGCAGAATAAAGTTTTTCAAAACATTTACTCATTTGTCATAATATGATATTTCGATTCGCAAATTAGCAGCAACTTTCTTTATCTTTTAATACTCCTTGAAAAATAGATATCAAACTTTATGCTTATCAATAATTTGTGAATATTTTATTTTAAATTTTGATTAGTATACTTTTATATAATGACAAATGAATGTAAATAATATAATGTAATAAATTATCAATAGAAGTTGAAGTGTATTGTGAGGGAAATAACTTTAAAATTAGTAGGAGAAATAAATTAATATGACATTTGAAAAATAAACTTCGTATTATGTATAATTAAATATGACATTAGCAATAACAAAAGACATAGGGGCATATTTCAGCGTTTATTTTACTCTTTACATGAGTAAATTTCATGTAGTACGTATTATGCATGCACATTTGTCACAACCCAGTTCGGCCTAGGGCCTCTTAGCCTCATAATACCTCATTTTTTTTAATCGGAAGTTATTATAAAATTGGATATTATAAATATATCAAATGTTTTTTTCCTTCTAATTTAATAAAAAGTGAACAAATACTAATGAATAATTTTTTAATATTAATAAATTGTAGATAATTAATTTATTTCTTGTTTCTAATAATAAAATTGTAAAATAATTAATTAATTCTCATTTCTAAAAGGAAAGTCATATTCCTAATTATAATAGAAAATTTTAAATAAATATTATCTCCTAATTCTAATAGTATAATTAGGAAAAAAAGCCTTAATAAATTGTTAATTTATTTCCTATTATAAGTAGGAAAAAAAGCCTTAATAAATTGTTAATTTATTTCCTATTTCTAATAGGAAAATTGAAAAATAATTAATTAATTCTCATTTCTAATAGGAAAATTATATTCCTAATTATAATAGAAAACTTGTAAATAATTTTTTATCTCCTAATTCTAATGCTAATAGTATAATTAAAAAAAAAAGCCTCCTTTAGTTATATATATTGATTGATTGATTGTTCTTTCATTAAAAACAGTTGAGCTACTTATTTAATTCAACCAAAAATAATTTTTCAAAATAGAAATTTTTATATTTTTATTTGCCAACTACTCCCTCATATTCTCTAACATCTTCCACATTTTCTACAACGACCAATTTACTAAGATCTTCCAATTTTCTTATTAGTCTATAATTTGTGATTATTAGGACTTATGACCCATATTTTCTCTCTTACCTTCCATTTCCTCCATTTTGCACCACAAATCTCAATTCTCTTAAAAACTACTCAAAAAACAATGGGAAACATAATAGTGAATAGGAGGGAGTATAATTCAAGGTAGATTAATCGGTCAACATTGTGTTGAAAGAATATGGTGCAGATTATAAACGTTGAAAGAATAAATATTATTTTATCCGTAAAATTTATTCTAACAAAAAAAATTCAAAATTTATTTAGTATTTATTTTGATGTTTAACGATTGTTTAATTAGTTTGAAAATGAAAAGTCAATTTTAATGATTGTGTTTAATCCTATAAACTCTTACAACAATTTATCTTTTTTTGCTAAAATAAAATAAAATAAATGCATAACGATGTGGTTTGCAAAAATTCTGTCAAATGGAATGTGATGCTTTATCATGTCTTTTTTTAGTATATATTAGTTTAATTTCTCGTGAAAATCACGTAAATTATTTTTTACTACTTCTGTAATAGTTTGATATTCACATAATTATGTTGAGTTTTTTGTGTGTGTGTGTTATTGTAACTTATTATTCTTTTATTCTTATTTTGGCTTTTGTTACGGAATTATATAAATTTTGCTCGATGACTGAATTATATTTTTCTTAGTCCAACTCTATCAAAATGATAATAAGAAGTGTTAATCATAGGTATATACTTATTTTTATTTTTTTCTGTACGTTTGGAAATAACAATGATATTTTATAAAGTTAATTATTATTTTCCCTCATTTTCTATTAACCGTTGTAACGTTTAATCAAGTAAAAACAATTTAAATGAGAAGGGTGTAATAGACAAAGCAACATCAATACTCATGCAACCTTCTTACATTAAAATTAAAAGGTATACTATTTCTACAAAGAAAGTATAAATTTATTTTTAAGTCACTTGATAAAAAACATAAAGAATACTATATTTACACTAAATTTGCTTTGGTTGATGCATTGTAACATGTTGTTAATATCAGTCTCAATAAATTAAATACACATTAACAGTTACGAATATATTAAAAATATCCCAAAATATTCCATTGCTATTAAAAATGTGAGACTAAAAAAATTTATACAATTTGATCAAGTTAAGGTTTTATTCAACAAAGTTGGACCTTCATTCGGCATAATGGATAATTATATTTGATTATCGACAATCTTAAGTATCTTCAACAACATTCGATAATGGCAATAGCGAATTATACAATACGAATACGTGTCATGTTGTTCTCTTTTTTATTCTAATTCCCTTTTATCTCTTAATTTCTCATCCATTAATTTGATTCCAACTCACCACAAAGGAAAAATATGATTTTTTTTTTTGAAAAATCAAACCAAAATAAAAATATATAGGTGAAAATAGACAACCTTTTATGTTCTTTTTTTTCTAGGAATGTGTTAGAGTTCTTATCAATTGATCATCTTTTTAGGCAAAATTTTATCGAATTGATCTCATAATTATAGAATATGAAAAGTTTGGCATTAAGTAGAGATATTGTGGTTATGAAATGAAGTAATGCGTTGAAGATGATGGTTTACATAATGTGCAAAATCAGTATATTAATTGCTACTTTGCCTTTTTATGTTTTTTTTTTTTTTTTTACTTTTTTTATTATCTTTTTTAGGTAAAGCTAATTTTGTTACCCGTGAAAATCACGGGTTATCTCTAGGAAAATTAAAAATTTAGATAGTTGATTTTTTTGGTGAATATCAAATGAAATCGGAATTTATTTCATCATTGATCATATGCCTATTCTTTAATTTTGATCATCAACTAATAAAGATTCATAAATTTTTGAATTTGATTATGTACGAATTAGAAAACTTAAAACCAAATTAAAATATTGAAATTGCTAGTTGTATAAAAAGTAAATTTACCTGTGGAGTATGCATGAGCATGGCATCAAGAGTTAGCCGCTAACCATATGACTTCACCACAAGGTCTTCCTTTCGTATTGCCTACAAAACAAAAGTACAACAAAAAATAATACACAAATTAGTATTTCGTCATTCCAAATTCAAGTTAAAGAAAATACTGCAAATTTTTACCATCCACAAATGATCGTTTTGGAGGAAAACAAATGAGACGTTCTTAAATAGGAGAGGCTAAATAATGTTAATTTGGAAGTTAAATAATGTACACTAAAATTAGTGTTCACAAACTTTAAATGACATAAATATTAATTAGGAAAAATACAAAAACATTCAAAGGGTTGTATATAGTGGGTTGCTTTATACAATCTTTATGGTGGTAGGAATTATTGCAAAATTAGTATGAGAGTTAGACTTGGCAAACAGATCAGGTCGTGTCGTGTTCGTATTCGTGTCAACTTTAAACGGGTCGTCACAACCTCAACCCTAACCCGACCCAATTACATAAACGGGTCATTTGTCTCAACCCTAACCCAACCCATTTAATTTTTCCATAACCCAACCCGACCTGTTTAATCCGTTTATCTTTTAGCAGGTCATTTTTAACACACTTAACCCATTTAACCTAATAAACTAAACTAAACTTTATAGCCCTATTATCACAAAAATGATGAATGAAATTGCATATTTTTATGTTGTTTGTTTGGATTATTGATTCAACCCAAATATATTATGACACTTTTAAATAAAGGGGTTATTCGTGTCGGGTTCGTGTCAAAAGAGCTCAACCCTAACCCTACCCATTTATATTTCGTGTCGTGTCCGTGTCGACCCAATTACTTAAATGGGTCACAAAGTTTTAACCCAAACCTGCTAACTTCGTGTCGGGTTCGTGTCGTGTTTTCGTGTCGTGTAAATAATTGCCACCTCTAAATTGAGAGTTAAATGGAGTAACGGTTAGGGTAGGGTAGGGAATTAGAAGAGACTTGTGAGAAAATTCGACGATGCCTTTAAGAAAATCATTGGACTTATGTGAAAATTATCGTGGATTGAACTTAAATAATGGTTGAATATAAAATGCCATAATTTTACGTTTAAGAATATTATTAAGCTCATTTATTTTTCTTTTCAAGTTTGTGTAATTTTAAATAAATAAATAAATGTATAACTTTTATGAGCTATATTACTATGAAAAATGTTAATCGATTCACTAACATTTCTTTCTATTGTAAAATGGGAATTTTAATTGTAAATTAAGAAATTTTGATGTGAATTTTGACAAGTTACATATTTTTTTTTTGGAATTTTTTAATTCAACCATGAAATATAGTTTGTAATTTGGAAGTTCATGAGTAATAGTTATTAAATGGAGGATTAGTGAATTAAAACTATTGTATGTTTAATAGCCATTATAAACTATTGCTTCCCATCTTTTAATTTGCCTTTTCATTTATTTTTTAGTTATGAGTATTATTAAATAAGATAATTCATTAGTGAGAAGCTCAAGAGGTAAAACAAATAGGAAAAAAATATTAATGAAAATTATTATTATTATTATTATTGATCTTAAATAGTGGTTGAAATAAAATGTCATACCTTTACTTTTAAGAATATTATTAAACTCCACAATTATTTTAGTTTTAGTTAAAAGGAATTGTATAACGATCTTAAATAAATAGATGTAGGTGTAAATTTTAAGTGGTACAATTTCAGGAAATTTAAGTTTTAACTTTTTACCAAAAAAAATTACAACATTTTCAAACAATATTTCATCATATGAAAATAAATTTAAAAAAAACCTATGAAAAACTTTAATCAATTCATGAACATGTTTTATTACAAAACATTCAATTAAAATGTTAATTTTATAAGTTAATGTTATGTTCTCAATTGTCATTAATCAAGCAATATAAATTAAAATTAATTAATATTAACCAATCTAAAATAACATGTGGAATAAAATTAAATGGTATAAGTAGCATTTTAACTATATAGTATAGATGTCTGCGTGGAGAATGGTTGGGTAGACGTATGTCAATCTTAACCAAGGTGGCAATGTGAATGTCTATGTGGCTTTTCCACATCCTACGTGGCTTTGTCTAGTTGGCATTTTTAGGATGCCTTTTAATAGTATTTTATAGATTAGCACTCTTCTCATTATTTTTTATCGTAATGTAACTGTAGTATAATGTATAAACAAAACAATGTATATAAAACGGATAAATGTTATTATCTTACTTTGTGTTTTAGACTATATTTTCTTATCAGTGTAATTTCTTGTAAATTTTTGTTTAATCTCAATAAAAGTTTGTGTTTTTTATAATAATAATAATAATAATAATAATAATAATAATAATAATAATAATAATAATAATAATAATAATAATAATAATAATAATAGTAATAGTAATAATAGTAATAATAATAAAAATAATAAGGGTGGCCGCTTACATTTTTACTAGACTTAGCTTTGCTATTGCTAAGGGTGTGGGAGCCCAGATTGTCTCTCGGCTCCCCACCAATTTCATGTAAACTTTTATTTACCTTTTAATGAAAGCTGCGTGCATCCTTCATAAAAAAAAATATATATATATATGTAATAATAATAATAATAATAATAATAATAATAATAATAATAATAATAAAATAATAATAATAATAATAATAATAAAGTTAAATTAACTTAAGTTAATTTAAATTCGGATCGTGTAAGTTCAGTTCAGATCCTATAAGTTCAGTTCAGTTCAGATCCAACTAGTTCAGTTCAATTCAGATTTTATAAGTTCAGTTCAGATCCAATAAGTTCGATTCGATTCGACCTTATAAGTTCGATTCGATTCGATCCTATAAGTTCGATTCGATTCGATTCGATTCGATCCTATAAGTTCAGTTCGGTTCAGATCAGATCCGTTTCAGTCCAAAAAAACATGACCTATATGTTTAAACTCGTTAACCTATTTGTTCATGGCCAAGAATCTATCTTAGGCTATCATACATGTGTCTACCATCTGCTCCATGCCCTAGGCTTAAGTTAGGGTCAGTCCATAAGATGGTTTTATGATTAAGCTCAATCCGGCCGGACCTCTAGCCTTCACTAAATATAGTTATGGTGTGTTTGGGAACAAAGATTGTATTCACAAATTCAGATTTGGAACAATTTGCATGTTTGACAAAGTTAAATGAGGCATTTCAAATTAAATTCTTGTTGTCAAACTCATACAGGAGGGATACGGGTATATGTTCAAAACGCAAGTTGAAGTCACTCTTTCTATTTCAGATTCGTTCACTTGATTTAGAAGCTAAATATTATAGCTAATTATGGTCTGATTCTTGTTCTAAATGAAAGTACATGATGTTAGCTTTCCAACAAGTGGTCATACGCTTTATTTGGTTAAGTAACGAATGAGATATGACCGTTTTAAGTTGAGCTACCCAAATTGTACGCGGGTGACGCTATTTTGGCGAACTATTAGGCCCTGTTCTTTTGAACTGAAACTTATAGGATCTGAACTGAACTGAACTTATAAGATCTGAACTGAACTGAACTGGACTTATAGAATCTGAACTGAACTTATAAGATCTGAACTTAACTGAACTTATAGGATCTGAACTTATAGGATCTGAACTAAACTTATAGGATCTGAACTGAACTGAACTGAACTTATAGGATCTGAATTGAACTTAAATTAAGTGAGTATAGGATCTCGAATCAACTTATAAGATCTCGAATCAATCGAATCGAACTTAAAGGATCTCGAATCGAACTTATAGGATCTAAACTGAATCAAATTATAGGATCTCGAATCGAATCGAACTTATATGATCTGAACTGAACTTATATGATCTGAACTAAACTGAACTGAACTTATAGGATATGAAGTTAACTTAAATTAAGTGACTTTAAGTCCAAAAGAACAGGGCCTAAGATGGAAGTTTGGTTGGAATTGTTCTCAAGTTTAGTTCCCTAAACCGAGTCTTATAATTAGTTTCCTAATTCGAGTCAGTTTGTTATTATTTTCTTAATAAGTATAGGAGAGTTTCCTAATAAATTTAGGAAAGTTTGTTACTTTCCTAATCCTAGCTAAGGCAGTTGTTATATTATTTTCTATTAGTTTAAGGTAATGTTAACAGTATAAATAGAAAGCTTGTATGTCAATTTTATTCAATGAATGAGAGAGTTAATTCAAGTTTTATACTTGGTTGTTCTGATTGCTTGCGAGTTATTATTTCTTGAGATATTCTACATGGTACTCCTCAATTTTTTGGCTTTCTACGTTGTACCCCTACACTTTTTAAAACATACATGATACCTCTAATTGTTGTCATTATTACTAAGTGTACCCCTTAACTTTATTTTCCGTCAATTAAACTCAGTTTTAGGCGTTAAGTAATTATTTGGACGCGTAACCAAACTTGTCATTTATCATCCCATGTCATAAGGATTCTATTATGATCAATATTCATCTTTGCACATGATAATTTGGCATGGGATCAATAAATTTTTCGTCAAAATTTTTTTAGCCCTTATATATCAATAAATATTAGGATCGAGATGGATATTGAGCCTAATAGAGTCCATATGTCTTGGGATAATAAATGACAAGCTTGGTTACGCACCCAAGTCATCACTTAACGCCTAAATATGAGTTTAATTGACGAAAAATAAAGTTTAGTGTGCACTTAGTGATAATGACAATAATTGGGGGTACCATGTATGTTTTAAAAAGTGTAGGGTACCGCGTGGAAAGTCGAAAAGTTAAGGGGTACCATGTAGAATATCCCTTATTTCTTTCTTGCGAGGTTGAGATTTTAGTGTGATTCGAGCCTTGCGAGGTGAGAGCCACCATTCGTGTATATCTTCGAATTTCTTGCAAGGAAGGAGAGTTTATTTACGTCATATCCTAATTTTAGTTGAGGGGTCTTGCGAGATTATCACAACTAATTCATATCCTTTAAATTTTTGTTCAATATCATACAAAAAAACAACAAAAACAGTGATATTCCGCTGCCACTTAATTTATGTTCTGCAAACAAACAGTTCACCGTACTATTAAATCCTAAAACGAGAAGATTCACGTAATTTGACCTCGTTTTACATCAAAGTGGTAAAATTGTGAGAATATTTTACATCAAAGTGGTTACCAGAGCCAATTTCTTGATTTTCTTAAATCCAAGACAGTCATAGGGTTTTATTGTTTGTTACCAGCGCTCCCATGTCTCGAAGAAAACTCAAACAATTTTTGAAGGAGTTGGAGGAATTTGAGCAAAAATTCTTTTTGAAGGAAATGGAAACGAGAATTGACCGTATATCATCCAATTTGGAAAACTTGGAAGTTTTGCTTTTTTGATCATATGAAAGAGATAAAGAAAGGGAAAATATTGAGGCTTTCAATGTTGATCATGAAGAAAAAGAGAAACTAGAAGATGTGGTTGAAGATGAATTATTTTCTTTCGATGAGGAATGTCATATAGGATACATCATTATTTGATCCTAACCAACCCGCTATTTTTGATGAAGGATTTGAAGAAGTTGATGATGAAATTAACGAGGACGAGAATGAGGATCCAAGTCATGAAGATCTTAATCTTATACCAATCATGGATACATCGGATGGTCTTGTTATTTGAAGCAAGCATTGTTTTGATTGTTCTAAACATGTGCAAGGAGGGAGGTGGGGTGGAAAGCACAAGAAAAGATGGCACAAGAGGGTCATTGATTTCCATGTAAGTTGTCATTATGGCCAAGAATCAATGGAAATTGAAAATCTTGGAAAATACATTGAAGATGACAAATTGATAGAGAGATCAAAGGTGTGCACAGATAAGTTCCTATGCTTCTTAGATGTTCTTACTTACAAGTTTTCCAGATTTGTATTTGATCCCGGTGAACATAAAGACGGATTCTATACTTCAAGATTTTGAAGATTCGAGGACGAATCTTTTTGAAGAAGGGGGGAATGATACAGGAGGGATACATGTATATGTTCAAAACGCAAGTTGAAGTCACTCTTTCTATTTCAGATTCGTTCACTTGATTTATAAGCTAAATATCTCCAAACATATAACTAATTATGGTCTGATTCTTGTTTTAAATGAAAGTACATGATGTTAGCTTTCCAACAAGTAGTCATACGCTTCATTTGGTTAAATAACGAAGGAGATATGGCCGTTTTAAGTTGAGCTGTCCAGATTGTACGCGGGGACGCTATTTTGGCGAACTAAGATGGAAGCTTGGTTGGAATTGTTCTCAAGTTTACTTCCCTAAATCGAGTCTTATAATTAGTTTCCTAATTCGAGTCAGTTTGTTATTATTTTCCTAATAAGTATAGGAGAGTTTCCTAATAAATTTAGGAAAGTTTGTTACTTTCCTAATCCTAGTTAGGTAGTTATATTATTTCCTAGTTAGTTTAAGGTAATGTTAGCAGTATAAATAGAGAGCTTGTATGTCAATTTTATTCAATGAATGAGAGAGTTAATTCAAGTTTTATACTTGGTTGTTCTAATTGCTTGCGAGTTATTATATTTTCCTTGCGGGGTTGAGATTTTAGTATGATTCGATCCTTGCGAGGTGAGAGCCACCATTCGTGTATATCTTCGAATTTCTTGCAAGGAAGGAGAGTTTATTCACATCATATCCTAATTTTAGTTGATGGTTCTTGCGAGATTATCACAACTAATTCATATCCTTTAAATTTTTGTTCAATATCATACAAAAAAAACACACCAAAAACACTGATATTCCGCTGCCACTTAATTTCTGTTTTGTAAACAAACAGTTCACCGTACTGTTAAATCCTAAAACGAGTAGATTCACGTAATTTGGACCTCGTTTTACATCAAAGTGGTAAAATTGTGAGAATATTTTACATCACAAACACTCTCCTAATTAATTATCAATCTTATCATGTGATGATAGATATCTTAATGGCTCATTTTTAAGACAATCTTATACTCTGTATTTTTTTTTTCTTTTATACTCCGTATGTAATATACTTCGGTAAAAACAAATTAGTAAACGATAGAGTTACTATGATATAATTATATTCATCTCTCTGACATTTCTTGCCAATCACCACTCATTTTTACCCAAAGGAAAATTATTTTTTACTCTGTAATTTTTTTCTTTAAAAAATTGTAGAATACAAGTATGATGACGGTGTGTTGATTATTTTAGTTATGGTCAAGTTTTTATTTCAAAATATTTCTTCACAAATTAATAGCTTTGTTATTTACAGATTTTATATAATTGTCGCAAAACTCGTGCTAAAATTTTTGCAGTAACAACTCAAGTCCAACATTGAAAAAATGGAAGAGTCTTCTCTCCATTGATATAAGGGCCTTTGGAAAGGAGGTCAAAAATCGGCCTAAAGCTGATATCGTACTAACCAAGGTCGGAGCCAGGATTTGAAAACACGTAGGGCTAGATTTTAAAGTATAATTCTTTTCAGTTAGTCTTGCTGAAGACGGGTTGGCGCAAGTGACGGGTTATGCCACTCACAAAACGGATAGGGGGATAAGGTGGGGGCACCCCCATGTACTTCCCTCTCTCCTCTATTTGGGTCATTTGTGAGAGAAAATGGTATCCGTCACTCCAAAGTGACGGATATGTGCCGTCTTCAGTGAGAGAAAATGGTATCCGGCACCCCCATGTACTTCCCTCTCTCCTCTATTTAGATAGTGACAAAGCCAATATTTGTAACTTGGGGGGCGAAATTGATAATGTATAAGCTTGATATGGAGTCTAAAATGGATTTCTAATTGGTGCCTTCGACTTGGAATAATTTTCTAGTTTATTTGGTCAATCATGTACTCTCACCGCACATTTGTTTTCACCCTATTTCTCCAATATATGTGAGGAATACTTTATTAAATGGGGTGAAAATAAGTGTGTAGAGGGAGTAATATAGACGCTTAAAAAATATAATATGATAAAAAGTAAACATATAGCCAATTTAACTAGATCAAAAATTTAAACAAGTTCTAAATATGGTCTTATCTTAAACATATTCGAGATTTTTTTATATAACAAAATTAACTTAAAATAAATAATTACTTAATATGCTCTTACTTTAAGAGTTTTTTTCATATAACAAAGTTAGCTTACATTTCATTTTGGGAGGATTTAAAAAAGTAAATTTACAACTCTATCCCTTTAATCATAAAGAATTGGGGACAATGTCATTCTGACAAGAAAAGTGTAGTTTAAAGATTAGGGAGAGTATTGGTAGTTCACTCATTTAACAAACTAAATTTAGAAATAAGACAATTAATTTGGAATAAAATATGGGAAAAAAGAGGATAATCAAAGTGAAATGGAGGGACTTCAATTTATTTGGCTAAAGTTGATGAACTTACGGCCTATGAGCAGGAGCGAGGTCACGAAGGCCTTTGGTGTCGCAGCCGCTATACTAAAGGCGAAAAATTCGGTTAGAATTTTGTGATTTGCTATACCAAAATTTACTACTTTCACACTAATTATCTATACACTTTACCTTGAGTACATATTTTGCTACACTGAAATCAAAATCCTGAACTCGCCACTGCCTATGAGGAAGGTTTCATCTTATTCCAGTGCACCCAAAAATAACTCAAAATTTGCTTTGCAATAGAATGGAACCCACGGCCTCACAATACCTGCCTTTTGCTTTGATTTAGAAATTATCTTCCAACCATCTTAGATTCTTAGCCACTTAACTTATTTGAATAATTGTGCAAGTCAAAATTATTTATCCTAAAAGTATATGGGGCTATAGCCCATATAGCCCATACAGTGGCTCCGCCCCTGGTACTAACTACTAACAGAGTAATCAGTAGGTCTCCCTTGCGACTGGTCGGATATTACGACGGGTAATTTGTGAGTGGAAATGGGTAGAGGGGACAAGGTGGGCACCCACCCCATGTGCTCTTGTCTCACCCCTTATGGGTTTTTTGTGAGACAATATGATACCCGTCGCAAGTTTGCGACGAATACCCTCCGTCATAAGGGAGAATTTGTGCAGAGTAACAGGTCCCGTTGCATCAGCTAGGAATTGCGTATAACTCTGTTGGATACGATCCCGATAAGTGGGATTTCCATGCCCCATGATCAGTATATACACTAGTACTACAAATCTAGAAAATGCAAGGAAGGTAGGGGCCTGGGCGCTAGCCTTAATTGGAGGCGAATGTTATTACGGTCGTTACTGGTTGCATTAGGTAGGGAGAAAAAGAAGGTGCAAGACACTGTCTCATTGAACTTCCTAATTGTTTCTTCTTATGTCATCTACTGTTAACATAAAATAAAGGTAAATAGGTAAAAGCCAGAATCGTAGGGTGGTGAAAGTAAGGTCAATTTTTTGTCGGCATAAAGTAACCAATCATAAAGGGGATGTTTCTCATTTTCTAATCAATTGGTCTCCATTGTGACGGGTTACCATTTGTGGCGAATATTTTGTGAGATAAAATGGTAACAAAATGGGTTAGTGGAGAAAGGGGACCACATGAATAGTGTTGCAGAGAGAGAAAAAGTGGGTACTTTGTGAGGTAAAATGGTATCCGTCACTCAAGAGTGACGGATATGTGCCGTCACAAACAAGAATTTGTGTGTTTTCTAATTCTGTCCTTCTGATTTTTTTTTTTTTTTTTTTAAATCGGGTTGTTCATGTCGACAATAATGTATAATCTCCTTACAACGGATACTCTTACGAAGAGCTAAACAGCTGATCAAAGAGTTTACTTCATTCTCATGGGTAGGGATTGAATCCCTCACCTCATGGTTAAGGAATAAAACGAGCAGCCACCATACAAAACTCGTTTGATTCTGTTGTTCCGATTCAATGCTCTAATTTTGTAATATCACTACTACAGATACAGGCTATAACAACGGTCAAAAACCGTTGTTATATAAAAAAGCGGACGTTGTTAAAGCGTCCGTTGTAGAAGGTTTTAACAACGGTTAGTTTTCTTAGGGAAACCGTTGTTAAAAATATTAACAACGGTTTTAAATATAAAAACCCGTTGTGGAAAGTGTGACTCAATTTTGGGGGGAAAGTTATAACAACGGGTTTTAATATACAAAACCGTTGTTATAACTAAAGACAACGGGTTGTTTGTAAATAACCGTTGTTGTTTGTTCTTAAAAAATAAAAAATAAATAAATTAAATATTACTAGCTATAAATATTAAAGCATCATTTACCAACATATTAAAGCATCCTTTACTAACATTCATTAATTGAAACAACATGGCAATGAACCCTAATTTTATCAACAACGAAGAATGGCTTACACAAACGATTGAAGATGATGGGAAGGTTCTCGCCGGCTTCCACCGATCAACACCCATTAATCAAAGCATCCCTTGAACATCAACGGAATTATTGGATTAAGAGGCGTGAAGCGGTCCGGCTTGTCAACAAAGCCTCATCATCATCATCATCTTCATACCCTAGTCGGCTGTTACTCGCAACTTGGTTGCAACCAGAGATATGTTGAGTTGTACTCTTCCAACCTTATCTCCACATGCAAGTCGTGTCCTTGCATATATTCAATCTGTTATTGCAAAATATGAAGCCAATGACCCGGAAGTTAGCGGTATACCAGAGTGGCGTGATTGGTGGCAGGTTGAGAAGCGCTTTTTACGCTTAACCGGGTTGTTCCGGCTTATTATACATCTTTTGATTTCGATAATTCTTTGTAATGTATTTGGTTTAAAATTAAATGAAATGATCATTTTGAAAGTGTTGAGTTATGCTTGTTTGATTTGCTTCCATTTTTTCAACTCCATAGATCTATCAGTCATCATCAAGATCTGATTATGGCACAACTTCCTAACATATATGGCACAACTTCCTAACATATACGGAGTATATTAATTAAAAAACAACTCAACCCACACATTAGTATAAATAAATTGCATTATCTCAACTAACATGCATTTCCATTATCTCAATATATTCTCCAAACCCTAACTGCTAAAACATGCTCGATCCGTCTCAAGGACGCCAAAGAAGATGGAAATGAAATAATTAGAAACACATACATGGAAATGAAATAATTAGCAGATCTTTGAACGGAACCTAATGGTCGATAAAAACACATACATTGAAATGAAATAATTAGAACAATAAAATAATGACGATGAAACAAACCCGATAATTACGAACGTACGTAAAGAGACGATGAAATCAACAAAGGATGGACGGCGAGAAGATAAAGCGACGATGAGAAAGAGATAAAGAGACGATGAGAAAGTGTGTGTTTTGTGTTTGTGTTTGGTTTGCTGTTGGGTTTGTGTTTGTGTATTAAGGTTTGTGTTTTGTGGCTGCAGCAGACTTGTGTTTGTGTGGTTTATAGTATGGAAGGTATTGACAACGGTTATTAAACAACAACCGTTGTGAAATATGTTTTGACAACGGTTGTAAAAAACACCCGTTGTTAAATAAGTTTTAACAACGGGTTTCAAAAATAACCGTTGTGATTACTTTTCACTAAATTTGCGCCAATTTTGCGCCAAATTATTAACAACGGTTGTGCATGGGTGACCCGTTGTTAAAACTAATAACAACGGTTTTTATAACCATACCCGTTGTAATTTATTTTAGTAAAATTCGCGCCATACATTCTACAACGTCTATTGTGATTTTCGTGAATAATCGTTGTTAAAGGGGCGTTGTAGTTGCCTGGATTTGTAGTAGTGTATGTATGTTTTTCCATTCAAAATGGTTAAAATGGTGTCCATAAAACGGCATGGTTCACATTGATAGGTGAACTATCTCAACCAAAACATTAAGGCCCAATTATTATAATTATTCTTATTACGCTCTCTCACTCAAATGTCAATTGAGTGATGATCACGCTGACTCTGATACCATGATAGGTGAACCATCTCAACCAAAACCTTAAGATAATGGTTAAGACCCAGCTATTATAATTATTCCTATTACACATATTCTTGTTTCAAACCGTTTTAATTTACGATGAGAAAAATGTGAACATTTTATAGCAAAAGGTAAAATTGTGTATTTAATGATAAAAAGATAATTAAAATTTTATCGAAAAAACTCACATCTTATTTGTCTCAACTTAAGACAGGTACCACAGGTCTGAAATAAGGCTTGCTAATCCATGGCATTCATTTTTTAAATGATTTACCCTTCCATCCTAAATGCTTCATCACAAAAAGGATTATACCTCCAAAGATGTATTATACAATATCTAACTAACTTGAGTTCATGTGTTTTTTTTTTAAAGCCTCTAAGTTACATTTTAATTTTGACTTTAATATTCAAATTAACCGAGTTCATATATACTCCCTCCATTCAACTCCACACTACCACTTTTTTTTTACACGTTTGCCAATGCGTCTTTTACGCGATAAATATTGTTAGTTACGTATTTGCAAAAAATATAAAAGTTAGATATTTTTAATGTACTCGTAATGACGAATAAAACAAGATCCCGCATGAATATATTTTCATTTATGTATTGGGAGAAAATTGAAATTGAATGTTTAACTATGAATAGTGTACAAATAGAATAATAGATAATAGTAGTGTGGAGTTGAATGGAGGGAGTATTGTTTTGAATTACGACGACCCTATAAGTCTAATCAAAATCATGTTGTGTAACCTACTTCTTATCCTTTTACTTAGTAAAGACCCAAATTCCAACACATTATTTGAAAATTGTAACCAAATCTATGGGTGTTCCATAGTTTTTGGTCGTGGACAATTATTTGCATAGAGTCAAGGGTCTTGTCATTTTGGTTATACTACTAGTGCTAACTAGTACTCTATATTATAGACTACCAATTTGACTCGTCGAGACTTGGTTATGAATGATTTTTGGGGCGTTTGATTCAAAAAGTCGGAATGGATTAGAATGGGATGAGAAACCATGGGGAAAGATTTAGAATCTTATACATGTTAATTATAGTTTAGTTCACTCTAGCATTATAAGGAGGCGGAATACAGTTAGAAACTTAGCTTGACGGGAGAGGTGAGCCGGTATGGATTCCATGGAATTGGTGTGGAATTAGAATCCTAATAAATTATAACTTCATTTCAAAGTACTCCAACTAAACACTAAAATGGCTCAAATTCATTTCAGTCCATTCCAACACCCGCACCAAACATCTCTTATCTAGTTCGTTTTGAGAGGAGTTAGAACTTAGAAGTAAATCATACATTTCGGTATAATATGGTTATCCATCTTGGACGCACATTTAAGGAGGATTATGTACTAATTACATGGGATCAAATCACATTAACCATAAATAATAGTCAAATGGGTGTGATGTGGTGGTTGCTGATCTCATCCCTTAACCACGACGTCATGGTTTCGATCTCTGTCCATGTAAGTGGAGTAAACTCTTTGGTCAGCCGTTTACCTCTTCATGAGAGTATCCGCGACAAGGTTATTATACATTGTTGTCGATGATGGACACCCTTGTTTACACTAAAAAAAAAATTAACCATAAATAACACAGAAAAAGTAATAAATTAAAGTATAGGTTTGAACATAATATTTTTATGATGAGATAACTAGTTTTGTTACCCGTGAAAATCACGGGTTATCTTTAGGAAAATTAAAAATTTAGATAGTTGATTTTTTTGTGAATATCAAATGAAATCGGAATTCATTTCATCATTGATACATATTCTTATTCTTTAATTTTGATCATCATCTAATAAAAATTCATAAATTTTAGAATTTGATTATGTACGAATTACAAAACTTTAAAACCAAATTGAAATATTGAAGTTATTAGTTGTATAAAAAATGAATTCACATGTGGAGTGTGCATGACATAAAGAGTACACAAATTAGTAATTCGTCATTCCAGATTCAAGTTAAAAAAAATACTTCAAATTTTTACCACCCCAAATGATTGTTTTGGAGGAAAACAAATGAGACGATCTTAAATAGGGGAGGGTAAATAATGCTAATTTAGAAGTTAAATGATGTACACTAAAATTAGTGTAATGACATAAATATTAATTAGGAAAAAAAAACAAAGGCATTCAAAGGGTTGTATATATAATGGGTTGCTTTATATAATCTTTATGGTGGTGGGAATTATTTCAAAATCAGTATGAGAGTTAAATGGAGTAACGGTTAGGCTAGGGTAGGGAATTGGAAGAGACTTGTGAGAAAATTCGACGATGCCTTTAAGAAAATAATTGGACTTATGTGAAAATTATCGTGGGTTGAACTTAAATATTGGTTGAATATAAAATGCCATAATTTTACGTTTAAGAATATTATTAAGTTACTCATTTTTTTTTCTTTTCAAGTTTGTGTAATTTTAAATAAATAAATAAACAAATGTATAACATTTATGAGCTATATTACTATGGAAAATGTTAATCGATACACTAACATTTTTTTTATTGTAAAATAGGAATTTTAATTGTAAATTAAGAAATTTTGATGTGAACTTTGGTAAGTTACATCTTTTATTTTGGAATTTTTTAATTCAACCATGAAATATAGTTTGTAATTTGGAAGTTCATGAGTAATAGTTATTAAATGGAGGATTAGTGAATGAAAACTATTGTAGGTTTAATAGCCACTATAAACTATTTATTCCCATCTTTTAATTTGCCTTTTCATTTATTTTTGAGTTATGAGTATTATTAAATAAGATAATTCATTAGTGAGGAACTCAAGAGGTAAAACAAATAGGAAAAAATGTTAATGAAAATTATTATTATTATTACTATTGAAATAAATGTCATACCTTTAATTTTAAGAATATTATTAAACTTCACAATTATTTTATTTTTAATTAAAAGGGTTTGTATAACGATTTTAAATAGATATAGGTGTAAATTTTAAGTGGTACAATTGCAGGAAAGTGAAGTTTAACTTTTTGCCAAAAAAAAAATATATACAACATTTTCAACCAATATTTCATTATATGAAAATAAAATAAAATAAAACTATGAAAAACTTTAATCAATTCATTAACATGTTTTATTACAAAACATTCAAATAAAATGTTAATTTTATAAGTTAATGTTATGTTGTCAATTGTCATTAATCAAGTAAGCAATATAAATTAAAATTAATTAATATAACCAATCTAAAAATGATATGTGGAATAAAATTAAATGGTATAAGTAGCCTTTTAACTATATAGTATAGTTGTCTACGTGAGAATGGTTGGCTAGGCGTATGTCAATCTTAACCAAGGTGACAATGTGAATGTCTATGTGGCTTTTCCACATCCTACGTGGCTTTGTCTAGTGGACATTTTTTAGAATGTCTTTGAATAGTATTTTATAGATCTGCAATTGTTATTTTGGTGTATATATGTGGGGTAAATCTTCGAATATACGTGATAACTGCACATCACGTATATCATGTGAAATTGCCAACCATTCTTTTTACCAGGTTACAAACACGAAATCTAATAAAAGATATAAGCTCATATTAGTCCATAAATATTCTCTCCGTCTCGGTCAATAGTTATCTATTTATATTTTTGGGTGTATCAATTAATAGTTATCTATTTTCCCTTTTGGAGGTTTTTTGTGGACCATCTTTCATATACATGTGGGGTTATAGTTTTGTTGGTCCAAATTAATTCATGTTTCTTTTCTTTGTCTTTGTGCCAAAAGCAATAGATAACTATTGATAGGGACGGATGGGGTAAGTAAATAATCCCCACAATATTAATGTTGGTGAGACTTAAACCTAAAATTCTGTCATCTGAGTTTAAAACGGTAGACTTCACCAAAGACAAGTCAGAACATCATTGTGACTTGTTTTTTGTTTCAAATGAGCCACAGATCAATATTACGGTACAATATAAGGGTAGGGGATTAAGAGATTCGAACTTGGGACCTAATGACTATTATACTTCGATAACTCAAATACGTGTGAATTGTGAACCTTATACTGAGACAGTTTATAACTTTTTAATTCAGAGAAATGAAATTCATATAGAATTGTTACATTTATAATTAGATACATAAGTATAATTAGATCGTTTTCAGATATACAAATATTATAAGATCATCATTATCCATTACACAACAATCTTTTATACATGTAACCTAAAAAATGTGTCACATAAGAATATTTTTTTATAGTAACAAATCCCTAGAATTTGGTAAATTATACCATGCACCCAGGAGTATGGTGCATGGTACTCCCTTTTCTTAATTTTTTTCTTATAATAAATAAATTATAAATTTAATAAATTAGAAAATAAAAAAAAATATATTATTATTCATAATTTTTATTCCTCTACAAATTGAGATCATATTTGATATATTTTGTTATTTATTTTATTTTTCCTCACATATTCACATAATGTAATTGACATATTCATATCGTATCACATAATTTTTTTTCCTTAAATTATTTTGTATTATGCGATTTTGGTATGAAATTAAACGTTTATGATTATTGTTCAATATATTTGAATAAATAAAGTCATATTCACTAAACTATAAATGTCATATTCACTAAAGTGAAGGTGAATATAATAGAACCATCAGATGAATATCACAGCCTATAATACATATTCATCAAACTACACTGTCATATTCACTAAACTGAAAGTGAATATGATAGTGTCCAATTGTGAATATCGTACTTTAAAATACATATTCATTAAACAATATTGTTATATTCACTAAACTTAAAATGAATATAATAGTGTCATATCGTGAATGTAACACTACGTAACACTTAAACTGAATATGACCGTCCTAACTTTTCTTAAAAATGGAAGTTAATTTTTGTTTTAAAATTTTAAAAGAAAAAAAAAAAGTAAAAGAAGAAAAAAAGAAAAAAAAAAAAAAAGGAGGACGTTGAGGATGAATGGGGAGTGGGGGTTGGAGGGAGTATGTAGTATCCTACACATGGGTGTAGGATATAAGAATTGCTAGAATTTAGCACGAAAGAAACAATAGTTAAGTGTCACGTGAAAAACCTCCTAAGTAGAATGCTAACTGCTAAGGGCAAGGGATAAGTCGATAAGTAATTGTGACTTATGACCTCATCTTTCTTCAAATATGACCTCTTTTCTTTTCCCTTTTTTCTTCATTTTTTCTTTTTTTTTTCAATACTATTTTATGTTGTGTATAAATAATGGGCCAACCCACAAACAATGTTATTCAACCATCCCTAGCTATATCTATGTAATCTATCTATACTCCCTATTTTCTGATTCTATTACTAGACTCATATCACTGAATCCCACACAACACTATATATCCTCTCGAATAGTATTACTTCTACTCCCGTTGTTACTATTATTATTCCGTAATATTTTTATTTCTCGGTGTTACGATTTAGGAGAAATAATGGAAATGGAGATGGGAAATATAGGAAGAATTAATGAGTGTAATAAAAATGGAGAAGGAGAAATTGAAACTACTGTTGATTGGAGAGGAAGACCATCTAATCCTTCTAAGCATGGTGGCATGAAAGCTGCTTTTTTTGTTCTTGGTAATTCATTTTGTCTTTCTTTCTTTACTATATACAACTTGCACGTAACTTTTAAGGGTACTTATATTGTGTTAACCATGTATATAGAATAGAAAGAAAAACGTGAAAGAACATGTTGAACATACGAAAAAAGGATAATTTGAGAGGGAGTATATGGTCAGTAAAACGAGATAGCGTTATCTAATACTTCCTCCATTCAACTCCACTCTACCACTTTGCTTTTTCACGTTTGTCAACGCGTGTTTTACGCGGTAAATATCGTTAGCTATGTATTTGCAAAAATTATAAAAGTTCGATATTTTTAATGTACTCGTAAAGACGAATTAAACAAGATCCCACTTGAATATATTTTCACTTATGCATTGAGAGAAAATTACAATTGAAGGTTTATTTGTGAATAGTGTGCAAAAACTAATATGGTAGAGTGGAGTTGAATGGAGGAAGTAATACTGAATTTGAGTCCTAAGCTTACACATGAGAAAATGACATTGTATTGTACAATACGTATTAGATCTTACAAACTTCTGTTTATAAAATGGAAAATTCCACATTTTTATCTTTAAAATAAATTAATACTCTGTATATATTTATGATTGAGTTGTACATGGGCCCTTCCATGTCAATTCAACCCGCAAAGTAAACGGTCAAATCCAAAAACTGTTCCAAACCCGCTAACTTACTTGCTTACTATAGATAATAATAAAATTCAATCAAGCATCACTTGTATTCGACCAAACTCGTATTTAATTAATCACGGGAAATGAACATAAGGTCTCCCTTCAGACACGGTCATTTTCGTTGAAGGCTGCCATATGGGACCCAATTACAGCTAAATGAGACTCAGTTTAAAAAGTAATATTTTACAATAAAAATGGTCACATACATAAGGCTGTTTGAAGGTTTCAGAAGGAATACTCCGTCTAAAATGAGAATTAGTGTTGATTGAAAAGGTATAATTGAATGTGAATGATTTGATGGTATGGAATGCAGGATTACAAGCATTTGAGATAATGGCGATAGCAGCAGTGGGGAACAACCTAATAACATACGTGATAAATGAGATGCATTACCCGTTATCTAAAGCAGCGAATATTGTAACCAATTTTATTGGCACCATTTTCTTGCTCTCCCTTTTTGGTGGCTATCTTTCTGATTCTTATCTTGGTTGCTTTTGGACCATGCTCTTCTTTGGCTTCGTTGAACTTTCTGTATGTATTCTTCATTCCCTCCCTCTTCACTCACTCTTTTCTCCAAATATCGAACATGTCTTAGCCTAGTAGTTATGACACGTCACATGTTTAATTTCCCTCTTACTCAAAATTACACGACCTGGTATTTGTGGTTTGCATGTTTGACGGGTATGAAGTTAGGCAAAATTAAAGCAATCACAAATTGACATTTACTATAGTAGTGAAAAGACAATTGTTTTTTTAAACGACGGAAAACCTGCAACTGTTTGATAGCATGTAAATTATGTATACTAGGTCTGACAGACTAAAATCTCGTATATTGATTTCATTTAAGTATCGATTTTCATGTTTTATTATAGTAATTGGTCAATCATGATATTGAATATCGATTTATACCTAAGATATGTATTATTGTACCGTGTACGTACGGTCCCATACCGCGATCCACAGATTGATTATTTGAAATAAACAAAAGGCAATAATGAGCAAGAAAATTAAAAAAATAAGAATGAAACTATCATAATCTTTCAACTTTATAAGTTGAACTCAACAGAATGTCTAAGGGAGAAGTTGGCAAGAAATATTATAGTCCATAAAATACCATGCTTAGAGATGAGCTATCATTGCGTTGAATTAACTTTGATCCACTACTAGTTGTGTAAACATTAATTTAACTATACTATATATTATAGAGGAAGATATGAACAGGTAAGTAATTGTAAGTGGTTTGTGTTATTAGTAGATAGCACTATTTTGGCACTTTGCACTCACATAAATTAACAATTGATCTCCGGTAACACTGTTATATCTGTTTTAAGTATAATACAGATTAAATTCTTTCCATATAAGTGAATGTGAAAAAAGTTTATCATTTCTTATGCATTCGGTTTTTTGTCCCATTCATTTATTTGATCTATTTTACTGTTTAAGACGAATATGTCCATCTTAATAAGAAGTTCCGATGGATGAATAATCCACCATAACAATAAACTTCTTTGTCAATGGCTTGAGAATCATTGCAATACTACCTTTTTAAGTCTGTCACGTCATATATATAGTCCTACTCATATAGTTTGATATATGAATAATCGGACGTTCTTTTCCCACTTCCATGAGTCATTTACATACATACTAGAGATAGTGGAGTTGTTATCTATATGTGTAATTGAGAAGTTGAGAAATAATTTAAATACTCTCTTCGTTTCAATCAGTATTAATTATGGTGTTAAATTTGTAAAATTAAAAAATCAAATAATAATGATTAATTATTAACTGAGACAGAAGGCACATGATTTATGTTCGTCCCTATAGCTAGCCAAAGGTGCTTCTCTTGTAATTAGGTAACACACCAACATCCATATAGGTAATCAAGAGCTTAATCCAAACTTAATAACAACTTTAATTAATTAATTAATTCATACTCGTACAAAAATAGGTTTCTACTATTAAAAGTTGACCCTACTATGGAGTAGGTTTTTTAGGAGTGGTACGGCTCTTTAAGACCTTGTGAACACCTAGTTTAACTAGAGATTGATTGATGTGTTGAATATTTGACCCTCCTCAAAGATAGAATACCTTCATTCAACGTTACGGTTTGTCTTCCTTAAAACAGTTATATACGAAATACATTTTAGGTGTAAAACGGATCAAATATTGTTCCGTATAGATAGACGACACAAGATTTTGTTCTTCCTTATTAATTAGGTGTTCTGCTTTCTGTCTCATCTATTTATGTAACTCTTATTACTTAATAAGACGGAGAATTTGTGTCAACTTTAAATCACATTTGTTTCTTGAAAGCCAATATTTTTAAACTTTGACCTTAAATTGTTTAAATAATATCAAATTTTCAAATATGATTGTTTTGAAAGTGTTCGTAAAAATAAACACAGAGAATATTTTAATGTAGAAATCCCGATTAAAGTAGTATCTTAGAGACCGCGTAGTCCCTGACGTGGTGGCGAGTATGGTGCATTTGGTGCATCATTCTTATCTCCAAAAAGAACAAAAGGGTAAAAGAGAAAGAGCAAGTAGTTGTTGTGGGAGTATATGTATTTGGGGCTAAATTCCGTGGACCAAAATGCCAAAAGTTGGTGTGTTTTGATCGCTATTTCTTGACTTTGACCAAGTTAAAATTACGTACGTGGTACACCCTTAGCTCATGGACAAATTAGAAATGTGCTTTAATACAATTTACATGAGATATTCAAGTTAAAATGTATATTTATGGACCTAAAACTTTTGGTACTAATGCATTTGGATTCTATTCTATTTAGTCCTTTTCAATATGGTTGTAAACCACTTCCTACCCTATAACATTGTTGCATTTCAAAAATATTCTTTTTGTATTATGTATGGTTAGTATCAACATATAAACTTTTTCGAAAATGAAATGAAAATAAGATGGTCCATATTAATAAGCTGGTGTCACTTAATGTTTGGTCACATTTGGTTGTTTACTAAAAAGCGTTCAAAATTCTTAAAATATCTCGAGATAAAATATATACAGAGAATTCAGTTAAATAAATGAAACAAAAAATTAATGATAAAATGTTTTTATTCTTGCATTTTGTTCGATGTATGTTATGTAAGTGTTAGTCACCTTAAATTTGTGAATTCTATAATGAAACTTAACCGATTCTAAATTAAACGTTTTTCATTTACCAATTTAAAAGATAAATCAATTTAGCAATAATTAAACAAATTTCGTAATGAAAAATATGAATTTTAGTTAAACTTATTATCAACTTTGTTTTTTAAATTATGAAATATTTTATTGCATTATTAATTCATCTCGTTAAGAGTTTTCAATCTGTATTTTAATCCTCGTAACCTCAAATTCTAATTATTGCATTACTAATTCATCTGATTAGAATATTCTACCCGTATTTATTTTTGTTCTTGTAACTTTAAATTCTGATTCCGCCACCAATCCTGTAGGGATTCATCCTACTATCGGTTCAAGCACACCTCCCACAACTAAAACCACCACAATGCAACATGCTACAACAAGAAACCACAGGACAAATATGTGAAGAAGCAAAAGGAATAAAATCCTTAATATTTTTCATGGCACTTTACTTGGTGGCCTTAGGAAGTGGATGTGTGAAGCCAAACATGATAGCTCATGGTGGAGACCAATTTAACCCTAAACAGTCTAAGCAACTCTCTACCTACTTTAATGCCGCTTACTTGGCCTTCTCTATCGGTGAGCTCATCGCCCTCACCGTCCTCGTTTGGATTCAAACTCATTCGGGTATGGATATCGGGTTTGGGATCTCGGCCGCGGTTATGGCTATGGGTTTGATCAGCTTGGTGGCTGGTACTCTTGTTTACAAGAATAAGAGGCCTCGTGGTAGCATTTTCACTCCTATTGCTCAGGTACATATCATCTATTTGAAATAAATACCTTTTATTTTTCGTATTTAGTGTATAGGAAAAATATAAGTAAAATTAAAAGTTTTCATACATATACTCAGATCCGTAACAAGTACACTTGGCAAAATTGACCTCCTGGATGACTCGACTAGAATAACTCGACCTATACCTGACCTGATACATAAAGTGATGACCCGAGTTTGACTTTTAACCTAAATTGACTCGGTTAGGTATGATTCTACATACCTATAAGAAGTAGTTCCATGAAATTATTAGTTATCATGGATAATGATGGGACGTCACCAGATAATATTAGGTTTAAATATCACCTTCTCACATACGAAGTACTATATATTACGGTATGCCCTAATATACTATATATATGTGTGTGAGAAGATGATATCGAAACTGAGTACCATCTCGACTAACAAGTCTTATATGATGCACATATAGGTTGATATCAATTAGAATACGAAATTGGAATGATGTCTCATTATATGGCACTAACATTTAAAAATTGTCCTAGTGATATAGTCATAGCGTTACGTATGTGTATAGTCGTATACAATATTAAGTCGTAGCCTATGTGTTACTGAGACAAGAGAGATCGACAATGTTGGCTTTGTTTAATAATAATGCCGGATTAATTTAACACTATATCAATGAGTGTTGTCTGCTTAACTGTAACCAATATCTTAAACAACGACGTCAAAACAAATTAGCTTTGTAAATATAGTTGTAACTTGGTGGTCGGACCATATGGTACACATACAAATTAGAATACATGTTAGTAATTTTTGTTTTATTGTCTTCATACATTTAATTTGAGAATTCGAATTATACTGCTTGTCCTTACTTAAATAAAAATATTGCTTAGTTAAGATCGGGATAGAAATTTCTACTTTTTTTCATTTTTTTTTAGAAAAAATTCAAGTGAGTCATTTGAATTAATCCATTTAAAGGTATTTTATGAATGCACGACAAAAAAAATAATGTCGTGGGGTTAATGAAAAGCTTGCCCTCTTTATTATCTAAACGGGTTAATAATTGACCTGTGTTAATCAGACAGATATCCCTATCTTTAGAGAGTCCAGTAGTGCAAAGTTGTGATCGAAGGACTAGAGTGGGGACATCGGGACAAGAATTAAACATTTATTTATCGCTTTCTAGAAAATTTAAACCGTCCAATAGAACTTTGCTATTAAATGTGCACCAAATAGGTAACAAAATAATGGTAACAAAGTCTAATCAATTTTACTAACCCTACATCTTTTAAAATTGCAGGTGTTTGTGGCTGCATTTGTAAAGAGAAAGCAAGTATGTCCCTCAAATATAAAGTTACTCCATGGAAGTACTTCCAACAACCTGCCTCCTCATAATTCTTCATCTGACAATAATCTTTGCCATACTCCAAGATTTGGGTATCCCACTAATCTTTTTCTTTCTTTCTTTCTTTATTTATTATTACTAAAAGTCAACCCTTACTAATCTTTATTACATTTTGTATGTGCACCAAATTCAAGCAAACATTACTGTTTTAGATGGGTGTACACGTCTTAAATTTAAAGCATGTCAAATAAGATAGTTTAGACAAAAACATATATAATGCGCAAGGATTACAAAAAACTTTGCCCTATCTATCATATCTGACGTTTTATATATCCGTCTTAGAAAACACCAAATATCTTTTACAAATTTCTTTATGTGTTATTATTACTAAAAGGTCAACCCTTAGTAATCCTTATTACGTTTTGTATGTGCACCCAATTAAAGCAAATGATTACTTATACAAAGTCAATTTGAAAAACTCTTGAGAAGTTTTATAAAGTAGAGGAGATAATAATGTATGAAGTATACAAGTCATATATATTGGGATGGACCTACTTTGACTGTGTTATCTTGTTATTATACATGCACCATCTTCTTGTTAATAGAGTGTAAAAATGTCAAAGTTAGGTCATAACATAAGACACATTGTTGACAATTTAATAGGTCAAAATTAGGTCTTAATTAAGACATATTATTGGACAATTTATTATAATAAAATAGTTATATTCATCATACAAATATGCTTCCTAAATACTTCCTCCTTTCATTATATTCTTCCCTATTTCCTTATTCGGATTATTCGGGTTTTCTTCCATATTTCCCTTTTTGGGTTGATTTGTGTGGTCCAAATTAAATTGCATGCGGGGTAGTGTGTTTTGTGTGGTCCAAATTCACTTTCTTATTTCTTGTGCAAAAAGGAAAGGGAAAGAATATACTCCGTAATGAATAGGAGGGAGTATAATTTTAGAATGAAATAAAAATAAATATAAACGAAAAAAAAAATACGTTATAACCTGTAAATAATCACGTTTACCAGATCAAAATAATTAATTTCATTTACCCAAATATTAACTCGTCACAATTAACTAAACTTCAATAAATACAGTGTTTATAATTGTGCTTTTGTTATCTTTTTAAATTTACTTATAAAACCATCTTACACAAAAATTTGCGTTCTCGACAGGTTCCTAGACAAAGCAAGCATAAAACTCCAACAATCACCAACCAACAAACCAGAAAGTCCATGGACATTATGCACAACAACACAAGTAGAACAAGTAAAAATCCTAATCTCAGTTCTCCCAATCTTCACCTGCACAATCATCTTCAACACAATCTTAGCCCAACTCCAAACCTTCTCAGTCCAACAAGCGAGTCAAATGAATACTCGACTCACCGATTCCTTCACCATCCCACCCGCTTCCCTCCAATCTATCCCGTATCTCATGCTTCTCGCCATTGTCCCTTTATACGATAAACTCCTCGTCCCTTTCCTTCGTCGTTTCACCGGCCACTCTTCTGGAATTACCGCGTTACAGCGCGTTGGCGCTGGCCTGTTTCTCGCTACCGCTTCCATGATCGCTGCTGCGCTCACTGAGCGGCATCGTCGTGCTGCGGCGTTGGAACATGGGAAAGTGCTCTCGGTGTTTTATATTACGCCGCAGTTTTTGATATTCGGGTTTGCGGAGATGTTAACTGCGGTTGGGATGATTGAGTTTTTTTATAAACAGTCTGTTAGTGGAATGCAATCGTTTTTGACAGCAATGACGTATTGTTCGTATTCGCTAGGGTTTTACCTGAGTTCGGTTTTGGTTGAGGTGATAAATCGGGTAACGACTACGAAGACGATGAAAGGTTGGTTAGGTGATAATAATTTGAATAAAGATCGGCTTGATTTGTTCTACTGGTTACTTGCGGGATTGAGTATGTTGAATTTCTTTCAGTACTTGTTTTGGTCGAATTGGTATTCGTATAATCCTTCGGTTATGGTTGCTTCTCAGCAGCATGTTTCTCCTGAAAATGGTGACGGTGATGGCGACGGCGATGGCGATGTTAGATATAGACCTTAGTATTGGATTAGTTGTTAAGTTGTTCTATAGTATTATTATTATGTATTGAATGAAGTCATTGTCATAGTATATGAGATGACATTTATTACTAATTAAGTAGTGTACTGTTGTATTGATATTAACCTAAATGTAGAAATGGACTATATAATTATGGCTAATCTAAACATATTATGGCTTAATTATGTTGCTTCATTGTTGTAATTTGTGTTTTTATCAATAATTAAGATAAGATGTGGTACTATTTAGAGAAAAAAAGATTACGTATCTGGTTGTAATTTGTGTGTTTATCAATAATTAAGATAAGATGTGGTAATATTCGGAGAAAAAGGATTACACATTTGATGTACTACCTCAGACGCTTTTAGTTATTGAGCATACATGTATTTTTCTGAGCATACTTGAATTTACATGTATAGATTTTGAGCAATATTGTATATTTTTAATTTAATATTTAAAGTGAACGTCTTCAAAACTTTATACTGAATAAAAGGTATAATGAATAATAGGTTTAATGTTCGAATTCCCTCACCGCCGATGTGTTGACATACTCCCAACAATATTTTCTCATATGAATTTTGCTTCAAGAATTGAGTTTGTCATTTTCAAGCGATTTTGCGAAAACATAAGTATGTAAAAGTCTCGTTAGTCGTTACTATTCTGTCACATACAGTATGTAAAAATCGTTGAAAGATGTTATATACGGAGTAAGTTGTTATCATTACTTACTTTAAAACAATAAGAAATTATAATATTAATGATCCGTTTGGTAAAATTAGGTAATTTAAATCTAAAAAATTACTGTACTAACTAAAACCTAAAAATGTACGACTGACAAGCTAAGATAATTAAAAATTAGGAGCTGATAATGTAACTGATTATTTGCCTTGTTTATGGACGGGCGAGATGGAATAAAAATATTTGACAAATTAGCTGGAAATGTAGCTGATTTTTTGTGAAATAACGTAAAAATATATGATAATTATTTAATATTATAGATTGAGGGGACAAAAAAAAAAGATAAAATAAGATAAGTTACCTTATTTCTCAAATGTTACACTAAATATATAACATTAGATTTCAGATAACTTATTTTGTTAAATAAGTTAGTTGTATGTCAAAGACTAAGGCTCCGTTTGGCAAGACATTTCAGGTACCTGATTTGGTCAAAGCAGCTTATTTGACCAAAATTTCAGGTACCTTATTTTTTTGTACGCGTTTGGCAAGTAGCTTATTTAACCAAATAAGCTACCTGAAATGAAATGCTACCTAGCGTAGCATTTGAGATTTCAAGTACCTGATTTGTTTTGGTTTTCCGTTTTTACCCCTTAAATTTATACTATTAAGTAATTATCATATCCTTTTTCGTCATTTCATCAAAATCAGTTACATTTTCAGTTAGTTTGCCAAACACTTTTTTATATAAACAGCTACCTTATCAGTTCCTAATTTCTAGCTACCTTATCAGTTACCTTTTTTAGATTTCAGTTAGTTTATCAGTTTTCAGCTACCTTTTCAGGTTTCAACTACCTTTTCAGTTAGTTTTACCAAACAGAGCCTAAAGTCGCTGAAATTTTGGTCAAATAAACTATTCAAACACTTAAAATATGGGTACAACTTTTTTTGTGGGGAGAATGAAGATCAAAACACTAATATACATGGAGTAAATTAAACTCATCTATATATGCCGTCTTAAAAGAGACTTACAAATAGTAATAGTACGCAATGCGATAAAGATAAATATTGTTATTAAATTCTACTCTCATGCAATGGGAATTAACTTCATACTACATGGAGTATTTCTTGTACCACTTACGTGAACAATATATATTGAAATTGTATAATAACAAATATATATAAAATGTAATTCTATAAAATTGTTAGAATAATTGTATGTTTAAATAATTTCATATTCAGAAAGTTTTAATAGAAAAAGATTGTAAGATCCTTAAACATAAGATTCGAATTGGTTTAGTCGAATCTCATGCATTCATTAACAATAAATGTTTTCACAAGAAGTCTATTTGTCGAATAAATTTATTTTTCTTACTAATTACTTCCTCCATTCTACAATGATCTACCCATTTACTTTTGGCTCAACAACCAAGGAAAGTAGATTAGTTGCAATTTGGCAGCTTAATTAACAAATAAAGTACAATTGATAATTGGTGGGGTAAGGCATAAACTTCCCACCAATTTCTTAATTGGTCCCGGTTTTTCATGTTAAGAGGGAGTGCAAGTGGGTGTAAAACAGTGGGAAAAATGGGAGGGAAATGAAAGTTTGGATGAACTTTTAAATCTCCCACCAAATTACATCACTTCAAAGATGGGATTACCAAGACCTCAAGTCATGTTTCACCAGCTATAATAGGATTACATAACCAATGTTTCTCAAATAAAATTACACATACTACTCTTAAACTTCTCAGAAAATTACAAGCATTACCAAAAAAATTCAAGAAAATTACACCAACTATATTTGGGCTATGAAAAAACCAAATGATTGACGATCAAAGGCATAGAATCGTCTTCTTGTTGTTTGAGAGTTGCAAAAATGGTAAACCTGCACATGGGAAGATGAATGAAGTGGCAAATAAGTTCAATGTCACAAGGAAATCTGCTTTTACTATATGGTCAAAGAAAAAAAAACAGAGAGAGAAGTCAAGTGGCCATCAATGTGAGGAGTAAAATAAAGGGAAAGAAGGGGAAAAACAGAAAACCTTGTCCAATAGAGGCCATAGTGGCACTTGATGTAGAAAAGAGAACAACTTTGAAGAGGTTGGGGAAGGCAATTGGGCATTCACCATCTACCTGTCATAGATGGGTAAAAGAAGGACTCATTAAGTCTCACACAAGTTCAATACATCCAGCATTGAGTGAAGACCACAAGCACATTAGGTTGCATTTTGTGATGGGCAAATTAGTCTTTGATAGGCTATTGAGGTGTATAATGTTCAAGGATATGGGTTGCATCATTCACATTGATGAAAAATGGTTTTATATGACCAATCCAAAATGTAGGTACTACATTGGCAGCAATGAAGCACTACCTTACAGAAGTTGTAAAAGCAAACGGTACATAACAAAGATCATGTTCCTAGCAGCCGTTTCAAGACCAACATACAAAGAGAATGGAGAAGTATTGTTTGATGGAAAGCTTGGTATATGGCCCTTCACTTACCAAGAACCAGCTAAGAGAAAGAGCAAGAATAGTGTAACACCCCCATACTCCGAGTGCCTTACCAGGACCACTCAGGTATGGAGACATCACCATCTCGGTTGCCCGAGGTATGATAATCAAACAACAGCGATAAAGAAACAACATTTATTATTAATAGTTTAATGAATGACAACAATCCTTGAAACCAAACTGAAAGCAAGATACATTATTCCAAACTCGTCTACTCAAATCGAAATATAAATAAATGCTAAACTACAATGAAGACTCTATCGTCATGTCGTGGCCATCCCACCTATCCCCGTATCATCTCTATACCTGCTCAATATCCGCTCACCATCCCCGAATGGATCACCGCAGTTTACAAAATAACACCGGGTCGAGATAATCACACAATCAAAACAGATAACAATAATAAGACAAACAGACAAACTAAACCGCCACACATACACACATCCAACCAACCGTCTCAATCACCGATCGTCCACCGGGACCAGCCCGCGCCAGCTGGGGGACCGCAGCCGTTCCCACCTAAGCCCCGCTCATCGTACGAGCGATAACCCCGTCCATTAATGTGCACATCCCCTTTCGTGGCGGGTTCCACTAAGGGCGAAACTAGGGCGTGAGATCACTCCCGCAAGTGACCCCACTCAGCCGAGAACGCATCTCGAGAACCATCAACAACACAACCACAATCACACACACAATTACAATCATCAAATCAATTAACTAACTACAAAGACATCACCAACATCCCATTATGGGACTAATACCGAGTAGAAATCCTACCGGAAAGCACACACGCAGACGGTATCTACAGCTGTCTCAAAACGCCTCTTCTATGAATTCTCCTCCTAACATATAACACACGGATACTACTATTCAAACACTATTCATAAAACCCCCAATTACTAAATTAGGGTTTCACTAATCTTAACAAAACGTTATAAAAATTATGCTAGAAGCTTACCCTCGACGCAAGGAATCCAACGACACAAACTACGATGCAAACCGACCGTCTGAACTCCGGGAATTGTCAAGAACGCGATTAGGAATAAGACAAGTTGCTTTCTCTCTTAAACAGATTTTAGGTTTTGTAAAAAGTGATTTAGAACAAAGACGAATTGGTTTAAATACCTTAATCGCGTAATTAACAAAACCCGAGAAAAACCCCCAATAACCCGGACACTCGATCGAGTACCCAAGGTACTCGATCGAGTACCCCCCTACTCGATCGAGTGCCCCAGCTACTCGATCGAGTGCCCAACAGTCGAAACTATTTTATTCTGCGACATACCCTTACTCGACAGAGTAAGGGCTACTCGATAGAGTACCCCCAAGACCATAAATACGGAGTATTACAGTCTTCCCTCCTTAAAAGGAACTTCGTCCCCGAAGTTCAAACTACTACCAAACAAAGGTACTCCCATAAGCCTCCCGACTCGAAGGTCAAACAAAACAAAGGTCAAACAAAACACACCGTAAAGCATGATACTAACCCAACTTATCCCGACAAACATACCGACACAACATATAAAAGGTGTATAAAACTCTTAAAAACTCTCGCGATCATCTCCTACCCCCCTAAAAGAAACAAGGTTACGTCCCCGTAACCATACATACCTGATCAAAAAGGAAAGGGTAACGCTCTTTCATGATATCCTCTGCCTCCCATGTAGCTTCCTCAGTCTCGTGGTTAGACCAAAGGATCTTAAGCAAAACTGTCTCACCCCTCCTGGTCTTTCTAACTTTTCGGTCTAGGATCTGCTTAGGCACCTCAAGATATGATAAAGACTCATCCAGCTCCAAGCTCTCTGCCTCCAACACATGTGACGGGTCACTCACATACTTCCGCAGCTGCGATACATGAAACACATTATGCACTCTCTCCAAAGCAAATTAACGCCAAACGATAAGCCACTTCCCCAACTCGCTCTAAGATCTCATAAGGTCCTATAAACTTCGACTTAGCTTGCCTTTCTTCCCAAATCTCATGACTCACAAGCATAGGAGACACTTTCAGAAGAACTTTGTCCCCAACCTGAAACTCTATATCCCGACGATGTAGATCTGCATAACTCTTTTGTCGATCCCGAGCCGCTCTCATCCGTTCCCCGATCATCTTAACTGCTCCACCATCTCATGTACCATCTCTCGGTCCTAAAACCACCGCCTCAAAGACTATCGTCCCAACAGATCGGACTCCTACATCTCCTCCCATACAAAGCCTCAAACGGTGCCATACCAATACTAGTGTGATAGCCGTTGTTGTAAGAAAACTCTATCAAGTCCAACCTCTCGCTCCCGCCTACCACCGAAATCCATCACACACGCTCTCAACATATCTTCCAAGGTCTTGATTGTTCTCTCGTCGCCCATCCGTCGCAGGATGAAATGCTGTACTCATCTTCAAAGTTGTTCCCAACGATTCCCGCAACTCCTTCCAAAACCTCGATATAAACCTCGCATCTCTGTCGGACACTATGTCCTTAGGGACTCCATGTAACTTAAGCACGTTCTTTCGATAGGCCATAGCCAACTGTGCCTTAGTCCATGTATCTTTCATTGGAACAAAGTGAGCGGACTTGGTCAACCGATCCACTATCACCCAAATCATATTGTTACCTTGTTGACTCTTAGGTAAACCCACAATGAAATCCATGGAAATGGATTCCCACTTCCACTCAGGCACCTCCAAAGACTGAACCTTACCTTGTGGTATTCTCTGTTCCCCTTTAACTCTCCGGCATGTCAAGCAACGGACACAAACTCACCTTGTCTCTTTCTTCATCCTGTGCCACCAAAACGTTTTCTTCAAATCTTTGTAAAGCTTGTCTCCACCCTGGATGAATTGAATATGGTGTGCAATGCGCTCATCATGATTATCTTTTTCAACTCCTCGTCATTAGGAACACACCACCTACCATCAAACCTCAAACTACCATCTCGTATGAATGGAAAACCGGACACCGTCCCCTTCTCTACTCCACTCTCCACTCCACTATCTTAGGATCCAAAGCCTGTTTACCTCGAATATCATCATAAAACTCCATATGTACTTTGTCATATCACCCATGGCATCTCCTTTCTCGCAACATATGAATCCCAAAGCTCGCTACCTCATCCTCACCTCATCAAAGATAGAGCTGTACACAAGGAATGTACACTCTTCCTACTCAAAGCATCGGCTACAACGTTGGCCTTTCCTTCATGGTAGATGATTTCCATGTCGTAGTCACCAATCAGCTCCATCCACCTCCTCTGTCTCATGTTCAACTCCTTCGCGTGAAGATGTACTTGAGACTCTTGTGATCGAAAAATACCTTAAAAATTGCTCCATAAAGGTAGTGCCTCCAAATCTTGAGAGCAAACACTACTGCACCCAACTCCAGGTCATGAGTAGGGTAATTCTCCTCATAAGGCTTCAACTGCCTAGAAGCATAGGCGATCACTTTACCATTCTGCATCAACACACACCCCAACCCATTCTTCGAGGCATCCGTAAAAACCTCGAAATTCTCGCTTCCTTCAGGCAATGCTAGGACAGGAGCTGTGGTCAAACGCTCCTTTAATGTTTGGAACGCCTTCTCACAACTCTCATCCCAACGAAACCTGTTCTCTTTCCTCATCAACGCCGTCATCGGTCTAGCTATCTTGGAGAAATCCTTCACGAACCGTCTCGTAGTATCCAGCTAAACCCAAGAAACTTCTCACTTCAAAGAACATTCTTTGGTGCTTCCCACTTTGTCACTGCCTCAATCTTCGCCGGATCCACAGCTACCCCATCTTTAGAGATTACATGCCCCAGAAAAGCAACTTTCTCCAACCAAAACTCACACTTGGACAACTTAGCATACAACTCATGATCTCTCAACGCCCCGCAACACGATCCTCGGATGCTCCTCATGCTCCTCCTTAGTCTTTGAGTAGACTAAGATATCATCGATAAACACCACCACGAACTGGTCCAAGAACTGTCTAAAGATCCTATTCATCAAATCCATAAACACCGCCGCGCATTGGACAACCCAAACGGCATCACCACATACTCATAATGGCCATACCTCGACGTGAAGGTCAGTTTCGGTATGTCCACATCTCTAATCTTCACCTGATGGTACCCGGACCTCAAATCGATCTTAGAAAAGACCGTTGCACCACTCAACTGATCAAACAGGTCATCTATCCTTGGCAAAGGATACTTGTTCTTTATCGTCACACGGTTTAACTCTCTGTAATCTATGCACAACCTCAAACTCCCATCTTTCTTCTTCACGAACAGAACCGGTGCTCCCCAAGGCGATACACTTGGTCTAATGTATCCCTTCTCTATCAAATCATCCAACTGCTTCCTAAGCTCCTCCATCTCCTTAGGACCCATACGGTACGGTGCCTTAGAGATTGGCCCCGTCCCTGGTTTCAACTCAACGGTGAAATCTATCTCCCTCTTCGGTGGCAACCCCTAATCTCCTCTCGGAAAGACATCTCGCATACTCTCCCACCACCGGTATCTCCTCAATCGCGGGGCTCTATCCGATCATCTCTCACATGGCACAAAATCGAGGACATCCCTTCCTCGTATACGACTTCAAAGTGACAGATGCAATCAACTTAACTTTGGGTTTGACTAGAAACCCACGGTAAGACACACTAACACCCTTAGGACCTCTTAGGGACACTTTCTTTTGATGACAGTCTATCTTGGCTTTGTACTTTCCTAACCAATCCATCCCAACTATCATCTCAAAACCATTAAAAGGAAACTCTAGCAAGTCTACAGGGAAATCAACTTGCCCAACTATCAAAGATACATCTCTAAACAACCTCCCACACGATACGGACTCACCCGAAGGTATGAAAACTTGCTCCCTAACCGACTCATATACCCTCAAACCCAACTGCTTTACATGACTCGAAGACACAAACGACAGAGAAGCCCCCGAATCAAACAAAACAAACGTAGGAACGCCATTAACAAGAAATGTACCGGTGATAACGTGCTCATCCTCCTCAGCGCTTTCTTGTCCACCATGAACAGACTTGCCACTTGTCTTCCGCCCACCTCCCGGACAAGATCTTGGCGATGCGGTCGGCTTAGCACCCGACCCTTGATTGTTGTTGTTGTTCATCGGTGTCTTCGATAAGAATTACCGCCGTTGCGGTTGCCTCCACTCTCGGTAGCTCGACCTCCACGGTTTGGCCATGCTCCACTGGTCCATTGCTCGCAAAGCTCGTGCGGGTCTCGAAAAGATCCTGCGCTCGTGCACTCATGTCTCTTGTGGCCTACGCCACCACAACCGAAGCAGGTCACTCCCCAGCTATTGCTCACACTCCCACGGCCTCTCCCAAAGGAAGTTCCAACACTAAACCCGGATATTTTGTGAGAGGAAATGGTATCCGTCACAAGCTTGTGACGGATATCGCCGTCTTCAATGAGATTTTGTGAAATATGAACAAACAAGGTCATATCCCACCTTCTTCTCTCAATGCTTGCCTTTTTAACTTGTCCCACACTACTTGTGGCTACTAGCTCCCTCACACAAGGCTCCTTCTCTATGGTCCGGTAGGGGCCTATCCCAAAGGTCAAAGAACAAGAACAATCCAAGAGCTACAAAGTGACAAAATTCGAGCATCTGATAACGTTATCTCATTTTTTTAGTTAATTAGGTAGAATGCTTGACTTGACAGCGTTTTATTAGTCTTCATTTGAGAGATATCTATTACTCCGTAATATGATACAAAGTATATATAACTTACCGAATTAGAAAACCATCGTTGATACAAATGATATAAGTTTGTCTGATTTTATGACTAATATATATATTATCGTAATGGGATAAATGTTAGCTGATAAAGTCACAAAAAGTGGTATTTATGGTCTGCGTTCGAATCCCTGCCAGCAACATATACCTCGTAATTCCCTTTACACCATAAAGAAATCTTTATCGAAGAGGTCTTATATATAGGATCAAAAATCTTACTCGCATATCACATATACTCTTATGTTGAATCGAATAATTAATGTCCTATTTTCTGTCAACATTTACTCAATTGCCTATTTTCTCTGGTAAAAGACAGAAAGTTTTCAAGGTCGGCTACTAATGTAAATGCCTATTTTATGAGGTAAAAGATAGAAAGTTTTCAAGGTCGGCTACTAATGTAAATGCCTATTTATGAGGTAAAAGACAGAAAGTTTTCAAGGTCGGCTACTAATGTAAATGCGAGCAAATCCAACAACCACTTTTCACCAGACAATCATGTATAGAGATGAAATTCGAACCAAGGATGTGATTTTTCAGATAAGAGTAGAGATTTTCCATGAATGTGGTTCGATCCTTCCTACTTTCTATTTTAAGTGG
Organism: Silene latifolia; assembly: GCF_048544455.1. Taxonomy (NCBI): domain Eukaryota; kingdom Viridiplantae; phylum Streptophyta; class Magnoliopsida; order Caryophyllales; family Caryophyllaceae; genus Silene; species Silene latifolia. Next base: position 187,070,780 of record NC_133527.1, on the reverse strand, counting down.
AATTTGGCTTTTAAGACAAGTCACTTCCCTAATAAGGTGGAGATCAATGAAAACAAAAGTTCAATAATGTCATGAAATTGTTGGTCATATGAAAATTATGGTACGCACTTCTACATTGTCTTCAAAAGGATATAATATGAATAATATGCATGATGTGCTTTTGAAAGACTCTTTAAAAAGTTAATTGAGAAGTGGATTTAACACATAAAAACAAGACAATGAACATAGGCTTCTATTATTATGCTCCTATACTATGAATTCTTAATGATGGTAAAGTGAGTATCACTATATTGTCATTTGTCACCTTACCTGCCGAAGTTGACAAATTTTAAGCTCCAGATATATTCGTTATAAGCTTACGACGAGTCAAGTATTGTCCATGTGGCTAGATAAGACAAAACAGATTGATACTCTATAGGCACTTTGCCTTTGTCTTATCTATATCCACATGGGTAGTACTTGACCTATCACAAGCTTGCGACGGATATATATGCATAATCGATCATATAATGCATCATTAGTTACTGGAACTTCTATAAAAGGTGTTATATGAGGGTCAAATGGTAGATCATAGCAACGCTATTCTTTGCTTGGTTGGTGTGACGACAATAATTTTATGAAGGCCAAACAACCAAATTGGTTAAAAAAAGTGGATGGTGCTTGGCAAATCGGTAAAAAAATTATAACTTGTGACAAATTGGTAAAAAAAAGTTAAAAATTGACAAATTAACCAAAAAACTAGTACCTTATTTAATCCGCTATTCCTAGAACTAACTTTGAACTAACTACCCTTGCCCTAAGTTGTAGCGGATGTAGACTTCTAGGACAAGGTCGCAAATTTTTTCATGAAATTATTTTCCATCTTAATAACATTTTAATTTTTCGATTTTTTTTCTTAAGAAATTATCTTCCATCTTTCCAAATTAACTCTTATTTCATCTTCATTCAGTTCAATTCAGCTCAATTCAGTTCAGTTTAGCTCAATCAAGTACAACTCAGTTCAGCTCCGCACCTATTAGTCGAAAAGAACAGACTTTAGTTTAGTTCAGTTCAACTTCATTAAATTTAGTTTAGTTTAGCTCTTATCAGCCGAAAAGAACAAGACCTTACTCTATTTCTATTTTACTTTAACTCGATTTGTAATTATTTATTAAATTATTTTCCGAATTAAATCGCTATTGTTCGTAATTAGTAGTCCATTAAATCGATTAGCTTAATTGATTTGTTTCTTTTTTTTTTTTTTGAAGGAAGATTTGTTTCTTGATTAAGTTCAATTGGTTTGCTTGTTTTTTTGTTTATTTGGTTCGTTAATTCGATTAATTTTACTTTGTTAATTTGATTAATTTGGTTCGTTAAATGAATAGATTTGAGAGATGTTGACTTAAAACATAAGATTGGTAAAGCTATCTATTGCACTTATATTATCGACGACATAAATAACGTTGACGGTGAATAGTAGCTCCTATAAAAATTGATTAAGAGGGCTGCACGGCCCGTTTTTTAGCCTCTATACTGGTTGCATAACCTGGCCTTGTTTATCCATTGTTAATTTGTTATGCTCAAGCACTTGCCATAAGGCCCATAAACAAAGCCTTTGTTGTTTGTCACAATTGAATCTAATACACAAATTATTGAGTAAGACCATTCTCTACATAAGACTAACCCAATATGAAAAGGCCCAATAAAATTAATTGATAAATATATAATAAAATATTTTATTTTAATAACCTAATATTTTATATTGATAACTTACATATCTAAATGCGTCAGTATTCATCATAAGATGTAAAAATTATCAAAATAGAGTTAGAATATAAATAAAATAAAATTTTGGGCTATAATCCTCCTGGGCCAGTCCTATAAAAAAGTTGTTGAATCTAAATAATAGAACGCTTATACACCACATTCAACTAGGCCGGTCACCATTTTTTTTGTGGACTTAAGATCAGACCGAACCTTACAATTCGAGTCGGACCAATTTGTCAGTCTGGTTTACTTTATGAGCAACCCTTCATGTTTCCAAAGAGGTTTGCTTTGTCGTTTCTGCTATGATTACGAGGCTATGCTCTACTCATGCTATTTGGATTGGATTGAATGGCAGACGAAACTAAACTTGATAATATTGATGGCCTGATAAGTCGCTAACCCTACTTGTACCTAACCAGAACACTCAATTTGAACACCCGAGTATCACTTGTAACCCAAATTGACCCGATCCAATATGTCTGACTCGAAAGTTTTTATTTTATTTTATTTTTATTTTTTTTGGTGCGATGACTCGAAAGTTTATTATTAGACATCGATTACTATCTCTAAATAATTTAATAATAACGTATTTGAAAAATATCCAAATCCACTCAATCTAATCCAAATACTCCGCAAATCTATAATATTTCGATTTGATTCAAACTAACCCGACCTTACCCGACCTGATTAAACCGTTTTGCCATAGATGAAAGTAGGGTGAACAAAAAGTGGTCCGGACCGGCAAATCGGACCGATTGGTCCGGTCCGGTCCAAACCGGATACATACCGGTCCGGTCTCCGGGTCCCAAAAAATATGGTGACAGGTCTCCGGTCCGGTCCACATTAAAAAATAAAACTAAATTTGCCTTATAAATTAGTACCGGTCCTGTCCAAACCCGGAAAAACCCGGACCTAAAGGGTTTCGGTCCGGTCCGGTCCGGGTCCCCTTCTAACCGGTCCGGTCCGTGGTCTTGGAATATGTGGTTATCCGGTCCGCGGGTTTATCCGGTCCGGTTTTGGACCCGTGAACACCCCTAGATGAAAGTATGTAACCCAAAAAGGATAGACTATGGGCGGGCATGTCCGCATGTCAATATCATGTTTGATACCATTTCCAGTTCGTTAAGCTAGTACACTGATTTGAGTTAAACTGTTGACTGCAAACCCTAAACCTCTCCTCACAATCCGCCATGTCCGTACTTCTCCGGCGAGCTCACCACCTCAACCACCTCCGCATCCTCACTTCAATCTCCCGCCATTTCTCCTCCTCCGTCATCCCCAAACCTATCTCCTCAGTTCGCTCCCAATTCCCGCCATTTTTCAAATTAGGGTTAGGGTTTGGGTTTCGACGGAAATGGGAAGGAAGTTCCGATAATTACGATCAAATCAAAGCAACGGTAAATTGTCCTCGATGTTCTAAACAAATGAGCGTCTTATTCTCCAATCGTCCGTTATCGATTACGCCGAACGAAGTCGGAGTTTACCAGGCGCTTAATATTTGTCCTCATTGTAGAACCGCGTTTTATTTCCGACCGTCTAAATTGACGCCGTTACAAGGGAGTTTCTTTGAGATTGGGAAAATTGGGGGAAAAACCGGCGGTGGAGGCGGCGGCGGCGGCGGCGGCGGAGGTGAGAAGATGATGATGGAGGGGAACTTTGCTAGTGAAGGTTGTTTTAGTAGTAGTGGTAATGGTGATGATGATGATGATGATGATGAAAGTGGTGATGATATTGCGAATAAGGTTTCGATGTGGCAGAAGTTGAGGTCGTATGTGAAGGATCTTCCCCCGACAACGGGGGAGGAGGCGGGGGCGGGAGCGGGAGAGGGAAAGGAGAGGGAAGGGGAGAATTATTGGGCTGCCACGAACGTCAAGTGTGGGAATGCGGTTAGGGATGAGGTGAAGGGAGGTAGTGGGGAGGGGGAGAAGGGTGGATGGGGTGGCGCGAATTTAGGGAAGGATTTTCCGACACCTAAGGAGATTTGTCGAGGACTTGATGATTTTGTTATTGGGCAGGAACGAGCTAAGAAGGTTAGGATTTGCTGGTTTATGATGAAGGCAAATTTATGATTTGATAGTGTGATTAATGTGCTAGTTTGGTGTGTGGATTCATAGTTTTTCTTATGTGCAAATGTGTTCGTTTGTATGATTTGTGTTTTGGTTGTTTTGTTTGTGTTCGTATGCGCTTTAGTTTGGGTGCTTTTTCGAGTGTGAGATGGAATGGTGATGTTTACACTAGTTGTCTAGTTTTACATGATAAAGCTATCATTTCCGTGGAATTTAGTGAGAAAGCCCGTCTTCACCTGAAAAATTGATGGAGAAGATGTATGAATTCTGAGAGCTTAGAATCTAGACTTAGCATATAATATGCCGTAGTAACTGAAAGGAATATGACTCTGGACTGTCTTTAATATCCCGTCTTTCATTGCAGCTATAGTATAGGTTGCATGAACAGCATGGACTTTTCCTTGGTGTCTGTAATATATTGTAACTATATTTCATCTATTGAAGTATGCTCTGGAATATTTGATGGCATTATCCAAATTTGTTGCTTAAGAACATAAATTGGCAGAAAAGGGTTGGAGTGAATCTAGAGCAAAAAGCTGGCCGTCTAGGGAAGAATGAAATTCTTATGGAGTGAAAATGCTGCTTGGGACATAGCTTGTTGGTGTCTCTCTTCTAAGTTACATGTTACTCCCTCCGTTCCGGTAATTTGTTTACCGTTGCTTTTGGCACAACGACCTAGGAAAGAGGAGGGGACCATTTGTGGTTATTTTTATTGGATGACAAGTGGATAATAATGGATGTGGTAGATCAAATTACCCATTATCCTAATCCTAATATTAAAAGGTAAACAAATGAACGAGGCACCAAAAAAAGGAACAGAGAAACAAATGACTGGGACGGAGGGAGTATATGTCTAAGGAATATTTTTACATGTAAGTTGAAATGGAGGAACAAGATGTTTGATAATCAATAGTTGGGTCTTGGTGAGTTGTTTCTTAAGTCCACTTGATTTACTTTCTCCTATATTTTGTTAGACTGAAGATTAGCTTCAATATGCTCATACTTTCTTGTGGCAAACAATTTCTCCGGTTAATCTCCCCGGCATGCTTGAACAACTTCTAGTGCGTATACCATGCTGAGGAATATCATTCAATGGAACTGCTCAGGCAATAAAAATATGCAATTTTTTAGAAAGATGGTGCATTAGCTGTATAGAATAACATCACTTTTCTATGTGGAAGATTATATTTAACTGACTTTTATTGTTGGCTCTGTTGAATATACGCATTTCCATTTTTGATGGCTGGCTAACTATTCTGTTTATGCTGTCCATTTTGTTACAGGTACTTTCCGTGGCAGTCTACAATCACTACAAGAGGGTATATTGTGCTTCCCAGGATAAGAAGTTAGTTCACTACAACTTCTATTTTTCAACTAGATTATCAAAGACTTATTACTCAAGGTTTTCAAACTTACTGATGGGTGTATATCAGGTCAGGTACAGATTTAGGTCGTATTAAGGTTAAACAAGATGATTTGGATTTTGTTGAACTGGATAAAAGCAATGTCTTATTGATGGGTCCAACTGGTTGTGGTATGGTCCAGAATCTCTTGTTTTGATGGTTAAGTTGAAGCTTCGTTTGTTTATTTGTCTCTCAAGTTTTTTGAGGATAAAGCATTTCTCTCTGATATATGTGTACATGTGTGTCTGTAAGGACAGGGAAGACATTACTTGCTAAAACAATGGCCCGCTTGGTGAATGTGCCTTTCGTCATTGCAGATGCAACAACATTAACTCAGGCAAGTGGTGATTAAGTCTTTCCCCTTAGACTCACATAACTATGAGGAAATTTGAAGAAACAGTAACTCTGATTCGCTGAAAGCTTCCTCTTTTTTCCCTTTTAGCTGATTCTCTTAAAACTTCCAAATGGCCATCTTAAAAAGCTTCATTTGCTTCCTAACCTAAATTTGTACATCGCACCCCACACCTCCTTTTCCTTCTCTCTCATACCTTGCAATTTGCGGGAGCCATTGAGGCTATGGGGTAATGTTGTTGTTGTTTCAATAGTTAATCATTTTTATGAAATGGTCATTTCTTGTTAATTTAAATTTTTTTATCTTTGTCTCCTTCAAAGTGCTTATTATTCCTCTTGTGTTTACCTACATATTTTATTTGGCAATTCTCAACTGATCATGCCTTAACTTTGAAGAGCAAAATTTCTGCAAGAACCACCTTTTTTTCTTGCTTTTTCGTCTGCAATGCTTAGCGATCATGTTAGAATTAGTCCAATTAGACAATTTGGAATTTTGAGATCATTGGTGCTAAGTTTATTGGTGTCCTTTTCTGAAGTTAGCATGTTCTTTATGTGCTCTATGCAAACTTATGCTTTGTAACATCTTGGAATTGTTTTTATCAATTTGTAGTTTACATCATTTCTTGTTCTATGTATCTGCAAATAGCGAGGTGTCACGTTTCTTTTACTTATGTGTTTGAATATCTCTGAAGTAGATTTTGTTTTTATTGTAGGCTGGCTACGTTGGAGAAGATGTGGAGTCGATATTATATAAGCTGTTAATGGTAAGTTGCATAGAAAGGTGTTCATTACTCATCATCTAATACTCCCTAGTAGTCCCTCCTATCCATTCAAAACTACCCATTTGACGTTCCATGGTCTATAAGAGGATACTTTGACCAAGTGTTTCTCCACTTAAATATTACTCCATACTTTTTTGTGTTGAAATTATGATATTCTGAGACCTTTTTTTTTTTTATAACATATGTAAGTATGTCAGTCTTATTCCATATTTCCAATGGAGCCAAAGATTCATTACTCTTTGGTTCTGGATTATGATGGAATAAAGCAAAATGGCTCACTAAGGTGGCTGCGCTTCTTTCTCTTGTGAAGTAGTGGTCCTTCGATGCAGTTCTCGACGCAATTTCCATCTTGGGTCATTCGGAAACAGCCTCTTTGTGTTGCTAACACAAGGGTAAGGCTGCGTACATCCGACCCCCCCTTACCCCGCAATTTGCGGGAGCCATTGAGGCACTGGGGTAATGTTGTTGTTGTTGTATGTAAGTATGTCAGTCTTATATTTTTTTTTTTACCAAGTATAATCAAGGTTAGTATTTTACAAGTTTGACTTCAAGTAGTGAATGGGTAGTTTGAAATGGATGGGACATGGGAGAGTGTATTCACAAACTGTCTTAGGGCGGTAGGGCCGTCGTGTTTTTGTCCCACATGTTGATTGTTTAAGAGCAAATTATTATTAGTAGTATACTAGTATATTTGTAATGTTTAAGATGGAATCTTAGGTTCATGGAGCTTCTTTCAAGGTTCATGGAGCTGAATAACACTAAATCGTGCTTAGACTGTGGTTATATGTTCCTCGCATTGCGCATGCATTTGCTTTTGATGTTGAATTTTTCATTTGAGTATTTTATCGTATGCATGCTGAAGAAAGCTTAACCCAACTTAGGGTTTCAAACTTCCAGGTTTTCCAAGTTTTCACCAAATTTCTGACTCATGACTGTAAACTCTAGTAGTTGCCCATACTGTAAAGTGAAACGAAAATGTCAGTGAAGTGATCAATTATTTGAATTATGAGACGAATGCACTGACTTCTGATGCTGTTCCAGCTTAAGTATTTGGTTACACACGTGTACTTTTTTTGTTAGTGTTGATAGTTTTGCTTTGTATGAGTGTTTTTCCCTTTTTCTTTTTAACGTAATTATATATTCTTTTTAAATTTAAACTGTACCTAATTGGGTATAGCAATTGCCTCTGAGCTGGTTGATTTATAGCGGCTTTGCATTACCATCACGATCCATTAATGTGATACAAGCATTTCCGAAATAAGTTATCTTAAAGTACTAGCATTTTCTCCGAGTCTGTGTGTGCTTCATGTTCAGTCTATTGACTTGTGCTATTGAGGTTCAACTTGATCTGGATGTAGGCTGCTGAGTTTAATGTGGAAGCAGCTCAACAAGGGATTGTCTATATTGATGAAGTGGATAAGATCACAAAGAAGGTAATTAATGCTCTTTCTGGTAATTTCTGGTATATAATACTCGTATTGTTATTTAGCTAGCTGGCTTACAACAATCCTTAAGAAGCATGGTAAAATTGTTTATATTTGATGTATCCATTAATTGGCTTTGATATCGTCAAGGTTGGACTCAATTACCCTCAAAGTATCTCAACTAAAAACATTGGCAACTGTCCTCATTGCTTTAGTTGAAGTTGGACAGACTGTCCATGAGAATGGACAAAAGCTTGAGAAAAGCAAAAATAGAATTACGCACTCTACCTCTGTTAGGAACTCGGCTAGGAAAATTGTTGCCAGACAAGATGTCTTGCTTCAACACAGCTGATCAGTATAGCTGACTGTCTGGGATATTCTGGTTTTCTGCCAAGCTGCATCCTCATGACCTCAGAGAAAACTTTTGACTTCCAAATTCCAATTAAACTGGAAAATGTGCTTTACCTTTGTCTTTAAGTAGAGAGGTAGAGTACTGTATTACTGAAGGCAAGGTGAATCAGATATAAAAGAGAGTAATGTACACAAAGAATGTAAGAGGTTGCTCCCCTGCCCAAGGTTCTTCTGTGTTTTTATTTAGTTCTCTTTTCTTTGCTTTACTATTGACCAAGTGAGCAAACAAGAACAATACCAGGGTTGAGGGTTGGTATAACTGATTCGAATGTATTTGGCACATATTGGTTGATGTAGAAATGACTTTTTTTTTTTTTTGAGCGAATGTTAGTCAAAGGTAGAGGTGACCATTAGCGGGATTGTAAGATTCTTATGGACATGGTCTGGACCAACATGACAAGGTGGTATGTCATGGCTCGACCGCTTTGTAGGGGCCTATATTTGTGTGCTTAGCTGCCCTTTTCCGATGGTCCAGGCAGTCTATAGGCTAACGCGCTCTTAATGTATTTTCAATACATTGAATCAAAATGAAGATTTACACTTCTTAATACCTAATTATTGTTAAAAATAAAGATAGATATATTCACATAGTTACTCATCGCAGCACGCTATTTACTCGATGCAGTACTTTTTTGACATAGTTTTTTATCCGCTAACCCTGGCTTAAAAAAATTCAATTTTTTCTCCTATCAAACCCTAAACAAAACTCTTCTCTAATTTATCATCCCTATTCAATTATGGATCTTAATTTTAGTTATTGTAAAACAAATATTTTGATTCATTACTAGTATTGAATTACTAAATTATTGTTTTAAACTTCTTTTTTTGAGTTGGATTGATTTTTTGTCAACAAAAATCAGGGTTTGAAGAAACTATAACAATTGGGGGATTTGTCAATTGTTGTGATTATTTGAAGATATTATTACGATTGGGGGATTTGTCATTTGGCAGTGATTATTGGCACTTGACCGCTTACCTTCACTACTTGTAGGAATTTGGAGATGCCAAATAATTGTTGTGAGTGTAGAAATTTGACTAGCACCACAATCTTATAATAATGTGGTATCTCATGAGCACTTGACTAAGTGGCAAACTATTGCTGTGAGTTGTTGTGGTGGAGGGGGTGTTCGTTGGGGGCTGGGCGGGAGTGGATGAGGGAGGGTGCGAGTCATGTGACTATGCGAGTGTACTGTATTGAGCAAATAGTAGAGAAGTAAAGGAGTTTTTCGGAAGAGGGAAAATGAGAGGGGCATGATTGTAAAAAGCGTACAGTACTGAGTAAAATCCTTACTGCAATTCTGCAATGAGCAACACCCATTATTAATTTATCTTAACTTTTATAAAACAATTTGTTCTCACTTAAAAACAAAATTTAAAGATGTGCTTATGAGAGTCCCAGGAACTTCTTTCCATTTTACTATTACCTTGATAATTAACATATTGTTTTTATCTATTGGTTTTACAATTTGACGCTGACCTATGAAACATGGTTTTTGTATGATAACGGACATAAAAGATTTTACTTTAAATGTGCAATCCTGTGCGCTTTTCAAGGTGTCCAAGCTATAAAACAGGCTGATGGGATGGTCCTCATGGGTGGGACTGCCCATGAATAACTCTCCATATATTTCGTTGTGCTCTGTATATCGTTTAGTCAGTAAGTTCACTGGGTTGTGATTGGTAGCATGTTGATGTCACATATCTCTCTGATTCAATAATTTCCCAGGATGAGAGCTCAAACGTTGGAAGAGATGTATCTGGTGAGGGTGTTCAACAGGCGCTGCTGAAGATGCTAGAAGGGACTGTAAGTTCACTATTTCTTGAACGACCATGTTACGACCATGTTATACTTCATCTTTTATTTTTATTTTTATTTTTATTTTTTATTTTTATTTATTTTTTTATCCTCTCGTATGCATAGTGCGTGATAGAATCTCTGTGTATCGGTGGTGAGTACTTTCCGCTTAGAAATTTTTACATACAGATTGCTGGGCGTTAGAGATACAGCTACCTTCTCTGCTTATTTAAAAAACACGCAAGTGATTCTGTTTCTGGCTTCTAATCTGGAACTGATAGTGTTTTCTGGCATTCCCACTAGTTACAAATCACCTCCATCCCATAATAATCTTCCTAGTTTGACTTGCACAATCTTCAAGACACAACTTTGACTCGGTATTTTTCCATTTATATTCATATTTTTTCATTCAAAAAAATATTTATGAACGACTTTGTTATGATGAATGTAAATATTTTATTATCATGTTGTACTTTTTATTATTTTAACACTTAATTATGGCCAAAGTTATTAAACTTTGACCTCAAAAATCAAACTAGGAAGATTATAATGGGATGGAGGGAGTATTAGGTAGTAAGGATGCGTGTGTTGTGCATATTTACTTTAGACGTTTAATTTGGAGAGTTATTTGTTGTGGGTTGTGTTGCTCTGAGCCTCTGACACGTCGTTTAGCTCAGGCTCAAGATACTTTTTGTTGTCGAGTTTGTTTCTAAGCTCTTTGTTTGTGCTAGGGCAACATGTTTTGTTATGATATAGGAGGTTGCTGTTTGATTGATTCTAGTCGGTGAGGACAAACATGTGTAAACTTCTTGCGAAGTGTGTAATTAAAAAGTTGTTTGGCTAGGTGAAGTATAGGAAAGTCAGTACTCTTTTTAGAATAGAACTTATAGAAGTGATTTTATTTTTACTTCCACTTCTTGCACTAGGTTTTCCAAACGGTCTCAGTTACTTTCCTGTGAAGTTGTTACTGCTTCTAATTGCTACATTATGAGAACTGCTATTTTGCAAATTGATCTCAGTAACTACTCAATATGACCATGATTTACATATTATAGACTTGATCACATTAGCTCCTACTTTACTGATCGAAATACAGTGTGGAGTCTATATAAAGACTTTGCCAGTTAGTTTATTGCCTTCAGTACACAATTCTGGATGCAATGTTCTTCGTTTATCGTTACCCCTCTGCTGGCCCTCAGATTGAGGGTTTGTGTTAAGAAATTTCATCTGGAAATATGCGTCATGTACATTATCTATTACTAAGTTTGAGCATCATCCATTCTTTCTCTTTTTTCTTTCTGGTTGTTGTTCTTGTGCTTTTGTGTGTAGTTCTGCTGCGAGGTTTAAGGTTTTAAGGTTTAATCTGTTTAATTAACTAGCAGGACTATATGCTTCACGTACCGATGAGATCTACTTGATAGAATGATCTGCATCTTTTTTGATCTCCTCTGTCCTTATTCTTTTCAATTTCAGGTCGTAAATGTCCCTGACAAGGGAGGAGCTCGGAAGAATCCTCGTAGTGATAGCATCCAGGTATTCTGAAAGCTACTGATGCTTTCCAACAATTACTGTGGTGTGTGTTATAGATTTATAACCAAGTAATTTGTCAGTAGACTTTTGTAAGATTGGCTTCTGTGGGTAATTCACCAAATTTTCTTAGAACCTGTCATGGCATCTTAGCAAGTTATTGCCTATTATCTAGGATGTCTATATCAGACTCGTGTACTCAGATATCATCTTAGTATTTTAGAATATCTATATGCAGAATCTTCTATTATCTGGAATGTCTGGTACATTAGAGTACCCTCATAGTGTGTATCATAGGTTACTCTTTTTAGCTTTCATATTTGTTGTTGGTTCACAGATCAACACTAAGGATATCCTATTCATATGTGGTGGAGCATTTGTTGACCTGGAAAAAACAATTTCGGAAAGGTATTTTAAATTCCTGTATTCTTCCCCTCTGCGCTTCTTAAGATTGGATTATGGAAGCTATCATTGTTGTTTTTTCAGACGTCATGATTCATCAATAGGTTTTGGAGCTCCAGTTCGGGCTAACATGAGATCTGGTGGCTTTACCAGTGCTGTAGTGGCATCCTCGTTATTGGAATCGGTCTGAACCAAATCTTCAACCAAAGAAATTATCCAAAGTTGTTCCATCACTTTTGTGTCATAATTTGAGGTTTTCTCATATCTGATTCTGCTGATGGTGGTTTGATCCACGGATCATCCACCTTTTGGAAGGATTAGACCTGAGCATTTATTGACTATTTAGCTTATTTGCATATTGCATCTGAGATGTAGGTAGAAAGCAGTGATCTTATTGCGTATGGTCTCATACCTGAGTTTGTTGGAAGGTTTCCAGTATTAGTGAGTTTGTCAGCATTGACTGAGGATCAACTTGTTCAGGTATCTAATTCTCGTGTGTTTTTTTTAACTCTTTTGACCAAGCTCGAATCAAGCCAAGTCATCTTTTTTTGGTTTCTTCACAAGCTATATGGAAACCCCTCTGATCTCTGGTCCTCATTATAAAAGGCTTCTGCCAATTGTCTGAAGCTGCTTTAGAGATCAAAGAGGTAAAAAATACCTTGTTTCCAAGGATGCGGAACAAATATTTTGTCCATTTTTGTAACATAGAACTTTGGAATTGGGGATTTTACCTACTAACCTAGTAATGACCCATTAGCCAGCTTTCTTTATTAAGGGCTCCTACATTTCTGGTTTTGTGCAAGGATCTAGTTTCATGCTTTACGAGTTCAAAGGATAACAGAGCAGGTTCTTTTTGTTCTCTTTCTTTAGGTACTTACAGAGCCAAAGAATGCTCTTTCTAAACAGTATAAGAAGTTGTTTAGCATGAACGATGTAAGTTGACAATCTTCTTTATTCTGTTGAGGTTTCCTCATCTATTAAGTTTTTAGTTTGCAAAATCTAATTTTCATATGCTTCATAGGTCAAATTTCATATTACCGATAAAGCTTTGAGATCAATTGCAAGGAAAGCAACGGTGAAAAGTACGGGTGCTCGTGGCCTTAGATCAATCTTGGAGTCTATTTTAACTGATGCTATGTTTGAGGTATGTTGATGCCAATTCAAACTAACCTTAAAGATCTCATATTTTTCTATTTGTTTAATCTTTAATCTGATATCAACATAAAATTACTTCTATATGTCTAAACGATCTCTCCTATAAGCACCTTTTAAGGGAGGGGAATTCATGTGCAGCCTTGTAGTTTATTTGAATGTATATATTTGAATATAGATATTTAATACTCCGTACTCTGAAAGAACGTATTTGTAGATGCACTGTTACCTTGTTTGACGATCCACAAGTTTTGACCCCTTAGGATATTATATTTTCTCCATTTTTAGGCATAAAACCCCAGACTGTGACACCTTGCGGTTGCGTAACTATATAATAATATGTGTAATCTACTACGCTTCATAGTTCATATAATGTGCCAACTCGTGCCCTACAATCGAGACTCGTCACTTGCACCTGGCTATATGTCATTACTCATTATATATGAACTTGAAAATTGGATACAGTAGCCAAGTCCGACTCTTAAACACATACCAGTACTGGATACTTCAACTAAGTCTGGGTAAACATAGGTTAGTTTTCGTAGATGCATTTGGCTGTAAAAGCAGCCTGGGATTGGTTTGTATTCACATTTTGCTTACTATTTTACTAGGTACCAGATATCAAGACTGGAAAGGATAGGGTAGATGCAGTAGTGATTGATGAAGCAGAAGGGTCAGTTGCAGGAAGTGGACTGACAGCTAATATTCTCCGTGGTGACCATGCATTTAACCAATTTATAAACGAATCAAAGCTCTGTCAGACGGTAATATGCCTTTTACTGTTCTGTAACTCTCTTGTTTGTCATGCCTTTCTCTTAAACACTGTTTTCTGTAGGAATATTTACTCTCAATAATCTCAAGTTTAATAATTTGAAGTTGTGGCATCTTCCCTAATTAATCCCAAGTTCGCATCTCTTATTCTGATTTTGCCCCATTGTTACCACCTCGTCGGTGGTTGGAGTGCAAAATCCGATCAAGCGAAGCAAATTTGAAATTAATTTGGGAAGTTGGGATTAGTAAAAGAAAACTTTCAAAACTCGAGATTTTTCTGAACAATTATTTTTTTTCTTTATGTAAACTGATTATTTTGCTTCTCAATTATAATATCTAACTCTGATGTTGGAAAATTTGTATCATCCACAGGGAGGACCTGAGACACGAAATTTAGAATCACCAGAAAGCGATTTTGGGCTCTCAAGCAGAGCCATAAGCTTGTAAGTTTTTGTTAATTATCATGTAAATTATCTTATACTGTTATACATTAGACGAATCATTTGTAGTGGGGTATTTCTTTGAAGGCATTTGTAATCTTCCTTTTTTTATCTCCACTCTTAATTTTATCTCCTAGTATCCTGGATACCATTCGAATTTGGTTTCTGATTTTTCCTCGCGGAAGAAAATTTGCAGGTGAAAAATGTTTTTTCTTCTTCCCAACAGATATTCGAACCTTAGGTTTAGTCTATTATGGTATACTTAAAAACAAGGTATTATACTTGAAGCAGTGGCATTGCTAATTTTATTGCGGAATTAAGCCCAGGGAATTGGAGGGTACCATAAGTTGGGGCAATCTCTTTACGAAGCACTAATTATTGTTTTAGCACTCGGTAGAATTTAGAAAACCCGTGAAATGCCTCAATTTGTATCACTCAATTATTTAGGGAATTAGACTACATGAACTGATTTCATATCATAAATAAAAATGTTCAGTATCTTGTAAAAAAACTTCCATACAAGCAATTTGCACTTTGATTATCTCACCCATACCAAATTTAATAGGTCTTACTTAAGATGGATATACCCGTCTTAAGTATAAAACGGTTTAAATACTACCCCACTTGCATGGACCAGAATGTGTACCAAATTTGCCAACATTACATCATCTGAGCATTGATTACAACGATTATTTTCTGCAAGGTGACACTGTAGAAAGTAAAAGCAAATTCAAGGCGGCCCAAATACGATGACGGCGGGTCCGGACTCTTGAGAGTATACAATCATGGCCTACACATCACGCTCTTAAATTTATCGTAAAATTGACATAATTTAAGTAAATTTTATTGATAAAATTAAATACTTTTAAAAATAACGAGATCAAACGAGCTTCTTAGCGTGCTCGTGCTCTGTCTCAGGCCCGAACTCGAGTTTCGTTTGATCGATCACGAGTCGAGCTTTGACCAAGTCGATTCCAAGGGATTGTCAAGCGGGCACTTCTCCTTATTACAACCCTAGATACGAGGAGTTGTTTTGGAATAGAAGTAGGAATAGTTTTAAGGTTAATTTATTTTAGGAAAATTACATCTCTATAAATATACTCCATACTTCTTTATTCGAGTTATCAAATTTTCCATAGCACTAAAGAATGGTTAGACGACGAAGCCCGCCATGGTCAGGCCTCCCTCAAGAGCTTCTAACCACAATAGCCAACTACGTTTACCTTACCTCAGATCCCATCTCCGTCCTCAGTTTTCGCTCTGTCTGTCGTTCATGGCGATTCTCATGCCCTAACAATTCCTCCATTCTTTCTCCGCTCTTACCTATCTCCTTACCTATGCCACCTGGCAGTTTTGATAGTTGTAATAACCCTTGCTCTTTCCTATCTATCACAATCATCTACGCTCTCCATCGCCCCCCTTGTCATCCTTGTCACCCTCGCCTCACGCTTGGATTTTGTTTGTCGATGAGTTTATCCCTGGAAAGCTCAGTATTCGCCAACCTTTCTGGAGTGGCTCTTATCCTATACCCATGAATTTTCTTAACAACATTAATATGCTTGAATATAATGTTCGTGAACTGGGCCGCTTTCATAATCTTAGGGGGCGTTTGGTTCAATAGCATGGAATGGAATGGATTGGAATATGAATCCATAATGGTATGAGGTTCTAAATTCATTCTTTCATAAACTTGTTTGGTTCATCTTAAAATTGTAAAACGGTGAAATGGAGTTTGATACCAAGGGTGGAAGTTGGGTATGAGATTCTAGGGGGGTGGAATGGAGTTAGAATCCATTGGGTATCTAACTCCATTCCAAAAGACTTCAACCAAACATTGGAATGGAGCAAATCCATTCCAATCCATTCCAAGAGAGCCAACCAAACACCCCCTTAGTTATTCTTCCTATTGCGATAACTACTACGGGCAGTGTAGGCGTAGTAAACCGCGTTTTTGTTATCATACGAAGGTTACTAAAGTGGTTATGTTTCCTAACGCGTCTGCTGCTATCACTCTTGGAAAGGACGGGACATTGGGCATGTATAGGTAAGATGACGGCGTGATCAAAGGATACGAGACTAAACATGATGGTAAAGCTAAAAAACTAAAAAATATTAACAAATACCAAAATAAAAAATACAGTTGAAAAAAAAAGACTAAAAAACTATTACTCATTCACGTTGATATCGTCAATCTTACACTTAATTTTTAATATATAGTTCTTTAAGCAATCCTAATATTTTACTTCTCCATATAGTCTTCTTTCTCCAATGAATCGTCCCTATAAAAAAGTAACTCACCAACAAAACAGTGGAATTTGTTTTATACAATATTATCGTTATTAACTTAAACTTTCTCTTAAATAGAGAAAGAAAGAGGGAATAGGAATTAAATCTTAGAGATGTAAGGATGTTAACCTTTGAATAGGTCAACACCACAAATCTTGGTAGACCCTAAATGAGAACAAAACAAATATATACGATGAAGTTGAAAAATGTGATCAAAACTTCATACCAGTGGAACTTGCACTAAAAAAAGAAATAAATTAGTTAATAATCTAAAACCTTAATACATTTACCTTATTTGGAAGAGAATCATAGGAAGATTAGTGAGACATTTAGTTCTACTAATAATAGAGGTGAGAAAAATTTTGGTTTATAAATTTTGCCTTCCAACAAAAATATATAAATAATTGAGGATGCGTTATGACTTTTGAGCATCATTTTCATTATTATCAAATTTAATATAAGTATAAATATGAATCAAGGTTCATGACTTTTGAGTTTTGAGCATCCTTTTTTTTCATTATTATGAAATTTAATATAAACATAAATAAGAAGTAAAGAGAAATGGAATGTATAAGATTTGCTTGATTACTAATAATTATAATATTTTTATTTTTTTACAAAATCTACTTTATACAAGAGTGGTTTAAAATATTATCGTATGTATTACATATAGATTATGGTAGATAGTTTGGCTTGCCTTTTAATTAAATTTATAGATTATATATTTTTTATTTTGATTATAGAGTTATAGATTTTTCTAAATATTATGAAGTCTAATATAGACATAAATATGGTGTAAGGAGAAATGGAATGTGAAAGGTTTGCTTTATTGTTATTATTATTATTATTATTATTATTATTATTATTATTATTATTATTATTATTATTATTATTATTATTATTATTATTATTATTATTATTATTATTATTATTTTACACAATCTACTTTGCATGAGAATGGTTTAGAAATTATCTTCCAAAATTAAAATATGACGTGCAGAATAGTAATGGTAGATAGTATCACTTGCTTTTTAATTATTTTATGGAATTAAAGTTAAATAAATAGGTAGATTAATAACCAAATTTATGAGAGAAAAATAAAGAGTTTATATTAGTTTTTTAATGATTGCAACTACAATTTTTTTTATTTTTTTTTGTACTTATAAGCATTTGACAGTTTTGGAGATAATTAACTTTTTAATACATAGTTTTATCTTTTTATAATATTGTATAAAAATAAATAATTAAGTAATTAATATAGATAAATTAGTATTAACCTCTATAAAAATGCCATGTGAATTAAAATTAAATATTTTAGGTAGCCTTTTAATTACATTGTATAGATAGATTTTACCTCAATTTTGTGCCTTTTGTATTTCTTCCCTCTTCAGATTACCCACGTGATGCTTTGCCTTATCTGTATTCACATACATTTCACGATGCTTTAAAATTCATATAAAAAATATAATGACTAAAAGGTAAAACATCAACATGGCAAAAACTTCACAAACGAATCAACATTGTCACATGTAAATCATTGAAATTAAACCAAATGGAAAACATGAATTTAAATATAAATCAAAGAATTTATAAAACTAATAACATAACATATTAAAATATACTTTATTGGACATAACAACAACAATACTCAATAATAATACTCAATATAATCTCTATAATCAAATAAATAAATTAAACCATAAAATATAATCTACAACTTAGAAACTCATGGGCAAATGAGCAATAGATTATAAATAAATATTCTGAATAGAAACTATCATAGGTATTATAGGTTTTATAGCCATCACACAACCATAGACTCCCATATTTTACTTTTATTTTTAATTTATTTTATGGTATTATTAAATTTGATAATTGATTGCTGAGCAACTCAAGAGGTGAATTAAATAGGAACAAATGTTAATGAAAATTATGGGTATTAAGTAGTATAAAGAAATCTAATCAATTTATTAACAAATTATATTACAAAAATTAATTAGATAGGAATAAATTTTAATTAATTTGGTGGGTGTTAAGTATTATGAAGGGTTTTAATCAATTTATTATAATGTTTAATTAAAAAAATGAATTAAATAGGAAAAAGTGTTAATAAAAATGGTGGTGCATGTTAAGTAATATGAAAAGTTTTAATTTATTAACATGTTTTATTACCAAAATTTCAATTAAAATTTCAATTTTAATTATAAATTATGACATTTATTAACATGTTTCTATGACAAAAGTTCAATTAAAATGTCAATATTGATTATAAATTATGAAATTTTGATGTAAATTTGTAAGAGTCACATAAATTAAATTAAATTGTAGAAAAATGAATTATACCTATAAAATAAGACAATTACGTGGCAATGAGTTTTGATGCTCACATTGTAACACCCCGTATTTTATTAAGTTGGATAAAATTCTTTTAATTTCTATTTTGAATTTAATTACATCATTTAACGATTTATATATATATGCTTAGCTAATTAATTAATTTCATCATAATTCGATACGTTAATTTTAATAATCATTAATAAGTTTATTTAAAGTTAGTTCGAGTTTATTGAAGTTAGTTCGAGTTTATTTATTTAATAATTTCCGTTTCTTTACGAGTCCTTATGAAAGTTGTTTTAAGTGAACCCGAGATGGATTTTGGGAACAAAACCGTCCAATTAGCTATTTTGAGCTTATTTCATTAAATTAGCAATTTTTTATTAAAATCCGTTAGTTTCGTAAAAATCGCTAATAATTCCGTTTCAAGCCGATTTCTTATTATTTACGTTAACTAGCTGAGTTTATTTTATTTTCACTCATTAAATTTATTTATTATTGATTCCGTTTTATTACTGAAACTTTTACTTAAATCGGTTAAATTTAACTCAAACGGTTTTAATAAATATCGGTTTACTTAACGATGAAGAAACGTACGTATAATAAATAGCGGTAGGCAAGTCGCTTCCCTCATTTCTCACGCATCATTCTTCTTCTCCCTTCCTTTTTCTTCTTTTCGCTTCGTTTTAATTTTTATCGATTTTAAATTGATCCTGCCACTCCGTTTGTCATCCGTTATCAATTATTTTCGTTCCATATTGCTCCTCTCGTCGTTCTCGTCATTCCGATGTAAGTAACATTCAGTTTCGTCATGTATTTTTACAAACCCAATTTATATTTTCAGCTTTATTTATTATAAGACGGTTGTATGTACTAAAATAGACGGTCTTGTAGAAGATTTGTTAGTCATAAATGATTAGTTCAATCGGAAAAAGGTAACAATTATGGATTACTCGATATTACTTGTAAAATATGTTTATTTCAAATGCTGGTTAGTCTGTTTTATAATTAAGACGGTGTATAATTATATATAGGGATCCTTATGGATGTTAATTAGTCAGTTGTATAGTTGAGACGGTGTATACTGATATGTGGAGATAGTTGAGACGGTGTATACTGACCTCTAGGGATCATTTGGGATGCTAGTTAGTAAGTGGTATATTTAAGACGGTGTATGCTGACATGTATGGATTGTTTTGGGTGATAATTGGTGTGTTTTATAGTTGAGACGGTGTATACTGACATGTAGGGATTGTTTTGGACTAATTTGGACTCTGTGTTGGGGCGATTTTTGTAGTCTTTAGGGTCTGTTTTTGAGTTGCTTTATACTTGTGGATTTCCGCTCTAAAACCGTTTTAAATACTGACTTAGTTGGCTCAGCTAGGACTGTTTTTAGGCGCGAGAATGGAGTCTTAAGGGGACGATTGGTACTGCTTTTTTTGGGGGGACGAGAGCCGTCATCGTGGGTTTTCACTTTGCATTTGAGGACTGGAGTTGGGGTCGAACTTAGGCATCTTTTGGGTTCTGTTTTGGACTGATTTTTGGGTCAGGTTATGAAGTAGGGTGAAGGGTGGCTATGGGTAGTCGGGTGGTGGTCGTGTCGGACTCCTTATGGCTTGCTTTTAGGCGAGTTTGATGGCCGTGGCCTAGCTAAGTCACGAGTTTGAGGCCATGCGTAGTTGGTGGTTAGGCCGAGTTTGAGGTTGTCATAATAACTTTTGAGCCGTGTCTATAAATTATTTTGACGCTAGTTTGGTTTATTTAAAATATAATTAAATTAATTTCCGTCTCATATTTTATATAAAGATAATTCGTTATATCGTCCTTTCACATAATTATTTTAGGTGGCTCATATGTGGTTGAAGAGGAAGAGTAAGTTTGGGTTTTAGAAACTTTCTCAAGTTTATTGCTTGCCTTTTTCTAGCGTAAGGTAACTATTCCGAGTTACTCGACGAATTAATGTCACATTAGTAGTTAATGTTGTGCCTGTTGTTTGTTAAGTGTTTAGGTGATTGATAATGTGTTACTTTCGTTTTTCACATGATAGAAATTAGAAATAGCATGAGAATTATATTGTGATAAATTTTATGATTTGGGCCAAAGTAGGCAAAGACTACGAGTGGGCCGATTGACCGAACGAGTTTGGTCAAACTAGGTTTAAACCGGTCAGCCTCGATTTGACCGATGACCCGTCGCGGGACTCGGGTCGAGGGTTTTGTCTTTGAGGTGAGATTGGTTGTTATTGGAAATTTTATGTTATGTCTTGATATTTGTAATTATCATTTCACATGTTGGTTGTTGGATGAATTGGCTGCCTTATACTTCAGTCTTGTTGCCTCTTTGCCATTTTAGCTTGTTCTCATGAATTATGAAATTAACGGTTAGCTGGAATTTGGATTATTATTGATAATGGAGATATTGTTGGATTGTCAGCTGAATTGGGTATCCTACTTGTCTTGTGTGGTGTGGGCTAAAGTATTCAAGTGGGACTAGTCAGGGACTAGGTCCTAGGTGAGTATTTCGGCCTTCATCATAGATAGGTCTTTATAGTCTTTGACGAGTGTATGTTCACTGCTTAATAGCCTCTGTGTTCCTGACTTGGTGGGTTTATATCCAAGTTGGGGCATAACCTCGTTACTTATTTTGAGAGTAAGTGGTCAGCTTAAGTACTAGCCAACCCTTTGGTGGATTCCTTAGGGTACTCACTTTGTTTTAGAAAAATTGTGGGTCTTGGGTGCGGTGGTGTGTATCCGCATGTCTAGGTCTCATGTGATTTTAGGCTAGGGTTGTGTTGTGTCTTGGCCATGTTTTGATAGAACCTCGAGCCAAGATACCGGTTCGATTACCTTCCCTACCTCGTGGTATAGACTCGAACTGAGTGACTATTGACGGGACTAAGAACTTATGCCCGTCTTTGATATATTGCCCTTTCTTGTTTGATGATTCTATGAATCATAGAAGGTGAGATGCAAGCCGGCTATGGTTGATAGAGTTTGGATTCCTGGATGTTATGTGATTCACATGATAGTGTAGTATGAGTCGGTCTAGTATTCACATGCTAGGACTATGTGTTGTTATATTGTCGTTCACATGATAAGCACGATTGTCTAGCATCTATATGCTAAGGCTATGTGTTATTCATATTCATATTCTTATGTTTACATGTTATATTAATTATGACATTTCGTGGCTGGGAGAACTCGGAGTTACTCCCCACTGATTGTGGCTTTCGTATTTGTATAAAATGCGATTGACAGGTAGGTGATGCATATATGGGGTACATGGACGAGCTAGCGAGCAAAGTAACCTTGGGACCTAGATTGGTTTTATTTTATTGTGACCCTTAAACACTTTTTATGTCACATACATTTTAGGGACATATGTCTCCCTCTTTACATTTGGTTGTATAACTTTGCTATTCGCGACTTTAGCAATGGTTATGTTGCGAAACTTCTAGTTAGACCTTGTATGTTTGACACCTTCCAATTTGGATATCTTTATAACAGGTTCAGGTTTTAAAAATTACAGGTTTTTACCCAAATGAACCTATTACAAACATATCCATGCAGTTTTTATTTAGAAATTACGTGTTTACTTTTCCGCAATAAGTGAGGGTGTCACACACATGATAGGCTATCGCACACCTATGCAAATATAATATTTACACCCTAGACAACAAATGAATGTAATACTTAGGGGTTGAACCCAAAGTAGACGGAAGTTATTAATTAATTGTTATGGATTGAATTTTACCTTGGTAGATTATCAATTGATTGATTGGGTGGAAGTGATGTAATGATAAAACAATAATAAAGAAAGTGTCTAGGGAGGTCGGGTCACGCATTCTAATTATGTAAATGCTCATGTCAAGTTAGGAGATTGATTTTACGATAAATTTTTAGGCTTAAAGACACCCAACTTACGATATTAGTGTCAACCATAGACCGGGTTCTAGAAAAACTCTCGTCCATGACTAGGTCGTCCTACTATACATGCTTAGTCTAATTCAATTCCGTGCCTCTCGACTTTAGAACGAATGAACAAACTTAATCGATGAATAAAGCCTTTAAACATAGATTAAACGTGACGATGCAAACATGTGATAAAAACAATTATACAATATTAACTTATCCTTATTTTGACATTTACATATTACTTAATCATGCATGGCTTTCTTTATTCCCTAGACAAATGTAACTAATCAAACATGATGAAAATGTAAACTACACTAATGTTAATTAAAATGATAAACATAATGGAAATGTAAATAGAAATTATCTTGCAATATGGAAATGAACTAGAAATGGAAGAACAATGCTTGTAATGAAATAACCTGAAATGAAACTTTGGAATATAACTTGAATTGAAATTGTATTGAAATGTTTATAACATAAAGTAAATATAAACTAAGCTAAGCTAATAACTAAACTAATCTAACTACTAAACTTAGAGAGAATTATGAGAAATTGTGTATGTGAATGGTCTGTAAAAGGGCTGGAGTCTACACCCTTTATATAGGAAATGAGTGTGAAACTTAGAGCAAATACAAGGGGTCAACTCCAAATAATTTCTCTTAATTGCTTGAGTAATTGCCTAGAGAATCATATGTGTGCCATTAATCACATATTTAACCCTTTGGTTAATCACACAATCTAGCATCCCATGAGAATCCAAAGTTGAGCATCCAAGACATTCTCCTATGTTCTCCACTTGGCCTTTAACACTTGATTTTATACTTGGGCTTGACTTTGCATTTGTAATTCTTCAAATTAATCCATCATTTTATTCATGCAAGTCCAAGCACTACTTCAAGTTGGTCCATCTTACTTCTTTGAATTGTTAGCCAAGCTTATAGTTTACTTACAAAACATGACAAAACATACAAATAGAACTAGAAAACAAATATTAACTCAATATCACTAAGGTTAGTCATTAGTGCAAATGACATGTAAATTGGAGCTAAAATATGGGGATAAAATGTATATAAATTGGACTTATCATCACATTTACGTGACATTTACGTGGCATTTTTGGATCATATGTGGCTTTGTTTACGTGGCGTTTATTAGTCGTTTTAGAGTAGCCTTTTAATTATATTTTATAGATTTAAGTGACATTTACGTGGCATTTTTGGATCCTACATGACTTTGTCTACGTGGCGTTTATTAGTCATTTTAGGGTAGCCTTTTAATTAAATTTTATAGATTTGATAATGAATTTAAGAGAATGACAATCTTTATTCTGATTTATAACGGAGACATGAAATTCACAATTATTCTTAAATTCCATTCGTTTCAATTCGGTAACATAACCAGTAATGCCAATTTTCCGTAAAGCCTGTAGATATACACGAGAACATAGAAACAAAACAGAATACAAACATGGAGTACTGTATCTATTAGGCATAAAAAAAAAAAAAAAAAAAAAAAAAAAAAAAAAAAAACTAGAAAGATGCGCTTCATTCAGTGCTCAACAGTGATTTCTTGGTTTGGTTCTTCATCTGATGACAAATCGTACGACGACCACTACTCCAAGGGCATTATCAAGAGGGTATCTAACTTGTTTTTCACTTCTTCAAACCAAAGCATTCAATAGAACATGCCTCCTTCCCGCCTTCCAAAGATCGGAATACAGTTTGGCCAATATTCATTGTCATTCGTCTTTGTGCTACAAGATGCATTCTCTGATGGATGTTTTTCTTGCCATACTTTGTATACTTCGCTTGCCACATCAGACCAGCTTTCAAAACACCCCTTACCAGCTTTGACAATAAAGTTTTCCGATAACTTTATTGCCATAGTTTTTTGCTGAATCTCATGCTTGTTTGTCATTATTTCACCAATGTGTTTCATTTCAATGCTAGACTTCACCTCATATAGTTTCTCAATAAGTACGAGGCAATTTAACCATCTACTAACCGACTCCTCCCACTCAACGATATCCCAATTGATCCCCTTAAACGTTTTATTTTCACGTCTACCAAATATGGGTTCACCCATATCATCTGAGTTGTCATTGTGTATTTTTTTTCCAAGCGATATTAAACTTATCTATAAGATCTTCCCAGCTAGTAGATTTGCTTGCATCTACCCTTGTCATGGTTACCTCTTTACGGTGAATCATCATATCCTCACTGTCGAATTCATACCTGTAGATAGACAGACGCAAACAAATGTTATGTGACAAATTGACAGTTCTTCCACTCATCTGTATTTATGGTCATTGTGTATTGTAACCCCAAATTCCAAACAATTATAATAAAATCACAAGATTCGACATTTGAATAATAAAATCCGACTCTCCCTCACAATTTTCAACCAAAATGGATCCTCTCACAAAACATCACTATATTATATATCCCAATCCAATTCATTCCCCTTTTTATTTCCGGACCCTTTAACAAGTAATTGATCTCCATTTCTTATTACTCATTTCCAACCTTTCAAGGCCAACTCAAGTCGGATTGTACAAGTTTTATACATACATTTTTATTTAAAACGACCCTTTATGATTAAACAATCGTAATCAAATGTTCTAATAAAAGGGAGGAAATACATTACTACAAATCCAGGCAACCACAACGACCCTTTAACAACGCTTATTCACGAAAATCACCATAAAACGTTGTAGAATGGATTGCGCGAATTTTACTAAACTTAATTACAACGGTTATGTGCTGCTAATCGTTGTTATTAGTTTTAACAACGGGTCAAACTTGCACAACCGTTGTTAATATAAAAACTAATAACAACAGTTTACTCTGTAATATATTATAACCGTTGTTAATAATTTGCAAAATTAGAGAAAAGTAATTACAACGGTTATATATAAACCCGTTGTTAATACTTTTTAACGACGGTTTTCTAAGGACCCGTTGTTAATATATTCTCTAATGACAACGGGTTGATGTGTAAAAACCGTTGTCAATACTTTCCATGATATATACCACACAAACACAGATCACCTACAGCCACAAACACAAACACAAACACAAACACAAACACAAACACAAACACAAACACAAACACACTCTTTCTCATCGTCTCTCTCTCTTTCTCATCGTCGCTTAATCATCGTCGTCACTGTTGTTGTCATCGTCTCTTTCTTTCTCTAATTATCAGGTAAATATCTATCACTTTATGGTTTTAGGTTTTGTCATCTCCGTCATTATTTTCTTTCTCTAATGATTTTATTTGCATGTGTTTTTCTCGATCATTATTGTTCTTTCTCTAAGTATTATTCGCTTAATTAGTTTTGTCACTGTTGTTTTTCTGCGTTTATTAGCTAGTAAACAAATTAAATAAAATAAAACAAAGAAGAAGATGATGGAGAGGAATGCATAAACTTAATTAATTAATATATAAATACATAAAAAACTTATTACATTGCTAAAAATGCAATTCTTAGATATGCATAGAGAGTTGCATTCTCTTCTATGATATTCATCCTCTCCTCCTTTGCTATTTGGAGGTTTCGTTCCGCATATGGTATATTGTCATATAGCTGCATTATCTGCGGCTCTAACAAGCCATTTTTTTTGTCGTCTTTGAGTGCGATCCGAGCTTCCTCAAGGTAGCTCCTGTACCTCCTCTTGATGTCCAGCAACCGGCGTATGAAACTCTTGTTGTACTCGGTCATAATGCATGTATTACGAATGGTATCATTCATTGTTGTTGAAGGAAGTTTGGAGTTTATTATTACAGTAGGTTTTAAAGATTTAGGGTTTGGGGTTAGGGTGGAGATAGTGAGATAATGGAATGGTTATTGAGATAATGCACGAATTTATACTTAGTAATGTGTCGTTTGAGTTGTTTTTTAATTAATATATGTTTAGGAAGTTGTGCCATCATATCCTGCTTCAATCTTATAACCCTTCTCATTCCATATATTGTCCTTTCATATGCAGAGATTTGGCAATAATAATGCATGCATCTAGTAATATATAATTTTTTTTTTTTAAAATCAACAACAACGATTATTTAAAAAAAAACCGTTGTGTTTAGTTATAACGGTTTTTTCTATTGTAACCGTTGTTATAACTTTCCCACCAAAAATTAGTCACACTTTCCACAACGAATGTCTCGTAACGACAACGGTTTTTAACCGTTGTTAATAGTTTTCACAACGGGTTTCTTAGAAAAATCAACCGTTGTTAAAACCTTTAACAACGGACGCTTTAACAACGTCCGCTTGTTTATATAACAACGGTTTTTAACCGTTGTTATAGCCTGTATCTGTAGTAGTGATACATACGCATTAGAAAATACCCAATTTGACGCAATATCGTAGGACAAATAATAATAATAAGGAATTTAACCCACAAAATGGTCATCAAGTTAATTATCAACATGCAAATTCACCAACAAATAGTTTATTAACCCTAAAATTAGGAAGCAGTAGTAAAAAAAATACCCACACATCGAACTCCGTAGCAGTAAAAAAAAAAGAGACCCATACAACAAGAACCTAGATAATAAAATAGAGACCCATTTTGTCGCAAGGTAGAAAAGTTGAACCGAGTCAAATTTCCATGGAAATTCACAAGAAACAAACCACGGTGAACTGAAATACTTAACCCATCAACTTTCCATTAATAAATTCAATCTAATTTTAGCAACAAAAACATGAAAAAATAAAATAAAAATTAAAAAAACCCACACATACAAAGATTCCAAGAATTTAACAATTTAATTTAAGAAACAAAAACATGAAAAAAAAAACAAAAAAAAAAACCGCACATCCAAGATTCCAAGAATTTAGCATAAGAATAAGAATAGAAGAACGAAACCGACCTAAAAAAACAAGGGAGTTTTTGTGAGAAGCCATTGAAGAAGAGTGAGGTGAGATTGAGGAAGAAAATTCAAGAATTTGTAAACCCATTAATTTCGTTGTTAGAAGCAGAGCAAAGAAAGCTTAGGCGGGGAAGTTAGTTATACGATGGACTTTGAAAAGAAACAAAAAAGCAACTTTTCTTTTGTAGTCTATATTTATTTTGGTTTATATAGATGTTTGTCTTAGTTGTAGTACTCGGTAATTTTTAGTTGTCCATTTTTAATTTTTAATAGTGGTCGTTTGTACTAAGTAAATAAAAAAATACTTCGTACGAGATAATATTAACAGAATTTTGTGGAGTATTACACTAGTTAAAAGCGGTTTAATTTATAAAATCGTTGCACATGAAAAAAAAAATAGATTTTGGGTTTGGGTAAAATGCGGGTTACGGTTTGGTTATTTTGGGTTTGGGTAAAATGCTGTCGGTTTTTTTCGGATTTGCAAAATACGGGTTTATACGAAATATTGAACTGATCAATTGTTACACGTAAATGGCAAGCAGTTACTATCTTAATGATAATCATTTGAGTAAGTAACCATGTGATAAAATATGCTTTTAAAATAAATATAATCATATTTTATTCCAAAAATTTTAAAGTTCAAATTATCTTTATAATTTTATACGGAGTATTAATTTTTATTGCTTTAAATACAAAATTTCGGTAAAATTACCTATTTCGGGGTCGGGTCACGAATTTAGCAGGTCTTGACCCTATATGTTTTTTTTTTTTCCGGTGAGAAGAAGCGCGAATAACCCAAACAATCTAAAACATAAAAAAACTAAACTAAAAAGCATAAAACGGAATGTAATGAGGACGTGCTTATATGAGCGAGTTATTTTTTGGGCGAGTTTCGGCCGGTTTTTCTAATCGAGTCAGCTCTAGTTTGACCCATACAAAACATTTCCAAAAAAAAATTTGAATTCCAAAAATTAAAATTAAAAGTTTAAGCGTCCACTTTCTGCTTGCAGCAAGTATCATATCATTTCATCTCAAATCCTTGATTCCACCATTTTTACGCATTTTCTCTTGTCTCTCTATCTATAATTCTCTACCAGACGCCATTTTCTATCCAAAAAAAAATTAGGGTTCCATCAAATTTCCGAAATTCGTGTGGGATTGGGGGTAATCAGCATACAATGTCAACAGGAAGTGACACTTCATGGGTTGGGAAAAAACCGTTAAGGAGGGTTGGTGGTATGTCTGATGCACTCTCCATTGCTTCTGATCTCGGTTTTCGCATCGCTTCTCCTCAGGTTTTGTTCTTCAATTTGGGTATTGTTTATTGTTTTTGATTTTAATTGAAAGTTTTTATCTTGGGTTTGAATTGCTGGTGAAATTGGTTGATTTTTTTGAGGTACATTGTTAAATTTATGGGTGATTTCGCTTCGGCATATGATTGTTCGCGTGAATTTTGTCGATTAATCAATTTGGATCATCTTTGTTTATGTATAGGTGTTGTTATGAACTAATGAACAATTTTTTGTTCGAATTTATTTTTAGTTTAGTTACTTAGGTTAACCATGAATTAGATGTGAGCTCCTTAATGGGAAACTTCGGAAGTTCGAGTTTGAGTGGGAAAAAAGGTGCAAAGTTCGGGTCCTCGTCTTACCCTTACCTTGGATGAAATGGGCAAGAGTGAATTTTTGTTTATATGAATCTGTCACGAAGGAAAATTAGAGAATTGAGGAACTTCATACGATTTATAATTGAATGGATTTCACTTATCAACTACTCCCTCCGTTCCGGTCAATTGTTGTCCTTTGGTTTTAGCACAAAGACCAATGAAAGAGGAAGGGGCCAATTATAAGATGACAAGTGGATCTAATTGAGTGTGAAGGATCAAATTGCTCATCAAATGCAATCCTAAAATAGAAAGGACTACAATTGACTGACACCCAAAAATGAAAACGGACAACACATGACCGGGACAGAGGGAGTGCAAGAAACTATGTGTTTATGGCAAACCAAACTAAATCGAGAAAGTCCGCTCCATAGGATTGATGAGTAGGTGACTTTCGAAATTTTAGTTTGTATTGGAGCTAATGTTTTTTATTCTCTTTAACTAACTTGGTTTTCATGAATAGAATTGGCAAATTGCAGGATTCCTTGTTGAATTTGGCTTTTACAGAGCTAAAACTGACACCATTTTTCTCTTATGTTCATCATTTTATTGAAGATTAAGTTTGAATTAACTACTAATCCATAGTGCTGAATGTATATAGTGTAATTACATTATCTTAGCTAGATAGATAGTTATTCCTCGTAATTTTGATCGAGCATTTTTTAAATGGTAATCTTTTCTTTCCATTGCTCTAACGCCTGTAAGCCTGTAATTGAGTAATCTATATGACTATTTGCTTTTAAAGCATGGTGATGTGGTGGCATTGTTTGATGTTACACAAGTATCTATCTGCCTTTTTGTGCTAGTTCTCAAATGCATTACTGTGTCACTTATGCTGTCATTGTGAATTGGGTAATGAAAAGTTTTGAAGATGCATAAGACATATCATCTCAGTTTAGTATTCTTTGTAGGAGGAGCTCCATAATTCTGATGACCTGGTAAGAGTTTTGAGAGACCTTACGGCAGTCCAAAGAAAAATTGCAGATTTAGAAGTGGAACTGCGAGGTAGAAAGGTGATTAATCAACCTTTATCTTTCCAAATCTTGTTTAAGCTGTACTGTATTATTCTTCGGTAACTTTTCAACTGATATATGGGTTCATGATCTAGAATTTAGCTTTACTCCGTGTCAACAGAAGCAAAGTAGGCAGTTCTTAGTTAAGTATTTTATATGGGTGATGCTGATGGAGTCTTTATGTGATGAGTTGATGACCATCGAATTGAAATCCTTTAATATGTACTTGTATTGAACAACCAAAAAGGAGCCTTGGCTCATTTGCTGTGCTCTCTATCTTAACTGGGCTCCTCAAACTACAGTTTTTAATCTTCCATGGAAGATTACTGTGAATGCCATATGCCAGAGACAAAATTGTGAGCATTTAGTTATACTGGTTCTCTAGTCTTCCTGTAAAGTTCCTTTCGTTAATGTGTGTTTTAACACTGTTGCTTCAGCAAAATATCTTGCCTGTCCTCGCCACCGTAACTTGTGCTGACCGGATTATTTGTATATGCTTGTAACAATGTTGTAGTCAACTAATTGATTTGTGTATCATGATCAGGATGACAAAAATGTAGCATATTTGACACATGTGAGTGAAATGGAAAAGAAGATAGAGACATTGTCAAGAATTACCACTATACTAAAAGATGTCATTCAAAATAAGGTATCTTTCTAGTGTATTTCACTTGCTTGAAGTCGATTTATCTTATGTGTATCCTAGATTGGTCATCATGATGTAATGGTGAATTATGTATCTTCCACTGCTATATGGTTGCATGTAGAAGCACTTTCGTTTATTGGTGCTATTTTTCTCTGTGTGCGTGTGGCAATATGAGTCCCCCTTTGGTGCGTATTCATTATGTTTCTCTATCACCTATCAGCACTCTGAAATCTGAATGCATTAAAATGGGAGGCTGCCAAAGAGAAAGTCAAAGCATAATGTCTTCATACAACTTTAAATAAATTAAAACAAAAGAAGATATATGAACTGCCCATTTAAGTGACTTATGAATTGAATTGACGTATAATTACCGGAGGCTGGGTTCAGTTGACAAAGGCGGGATTTAACAACTCAGACATTTTTTGATTGGTACTCGCCTATTCCTACTGACTCTATATCAGTGGTTTAGTTCTGGACTGTGTACATTTTTTTATTACCGAGTAGTTTGCTCTCAATAGGAATAACTTTTAGTTCCCAAAAAAGAAAAGGTGGTTTTATGTTTGTGTACTTGTGCAGTTATGCTTCATTTAACTGTTTGTAGCTCGTTATCCCTTTGTTTCAACTCTTGAATAGAACACCTGCTGATTTGCTGTCAGAGTTATAATAACAATGGAATATATGTCGGATTTGTTGAATAAACTATATTCAGAATTATTGACTGCTTGTTTGTGACTTTATGTACTGAATCTACTGATACAGTTCTTACATTTGTATCTCATAATCATTGTAGGATCGGATAATTGCTCGTCTTCAGCAACCATATTCGCTAGATTGCATTCCTGTTGAAGCAGAATTTCAGGTTTGTAGTTACTAACATTTTTGCATGCGTGCAAATATCAGCTTGTAGCCTTCTCCAGTTACGTAATACTCCCTCTGTCCCGGTCATTTGTTGTCCTTTTCCATTTTGGGGTGTCTCAGTCATTTGTTGTCCTTTCTATTTTAAGAATGAATTTGATGAGTAATTTGATCATTCACACTCAATTTATTCCACTTGTCATTTAGTAATTGGCCCCATCCCCTTTTCTTGGTCTTTGTGCCAAAACAAAAGGACAACAAATGACCGGGACGGAGGGAGTAGGTTTTTAGTATGCTAGGATCCATTTTTGCATCTATTATGAAACGAGTCATTCATTTGTTTCAATCTACGAGAACTTCCCATGATTGCATGGTTTGGGTCTTGGACAGCCAATCCTTGATCCCTTAGCTTAAAAGAAAACCGCTTCAGGAGCTCCCCAATGGCCATTGAGTGCTTGAGATGCGCCTAGGCGTAAGCCTGCTTCACTTACCTCTTACATGGTGAATATTGGATGTTTCCGCTGATACACTTTTCACTCGTGCCTTCAGAAACAATTTTCAGAATTACTGATGAAGGCCGCTAGTGATTATGGAGCATTATCCGCATCTGTTGCAGATTTTCAGTGGAGCCAAAATTTTAAGGAACCGCCAACAATCTGGGCTGTATGTCTCTAAAAACCCTCTTTATCGTTTCTGGTTGTTGTTTTAATTGATTAATTAAAGAGAGGGTAATTTGTTAAATGAAATGCTGTTACACTCGTCTCATCTATTGAAAATGCAAGTCCTGGTTGTATGTGTAATTGGTTTTGTAACATGAAAGATTTGTTTTTGGTCAGAATTATGATGTCTTTAACTATCAGGGACGGGTGCATGTTCAGCCGTTCAGGGTCTACAATACAGCTTTTTATGAAACTGTATCATCTTTTTTACCTAAGCTGTTGTCAGGTCGACAAGCAGCCGTGGTATCAAATCTCAGATTCTTACCTAGAGACTTGATTTTGAAACGGGCTTCTTGGCGTGAACATGGTTGGAAATTGATACCACCTTAAAATGAGGTTGCAATAAGCCAATAACCCTCCTAAAACTCGATAACTTGGTCATTATCCGATGTCGTGGCCTAGATTAGATACCATGCATGTGACACACAACGAATGAAGCAACATACTCCATGTTTTTATGGATTTGTTTTTAGTTCCTCAGCTTGCCTCAGTTCTCATAGGAGTGCAGTATGTGTCAGTAATTCTGACATTAACGCTCCCTGCCCGTCTTTACTTGATTGCAGGAGATGTTGCGGCCAATTCCTGTTGCATTAGCATCATGTACACGATTTTTTGAGGCCATGTCAGCAATGAGGGAATCGTTTGCCACCCTGCAAAAGATAAGGGTGGACCCTCACCATTTGTCTACCTCTTCGCCATCAACACCTTCCAAAGATACTCATCGGAGTACAGCTGCAGATTCTGAGTGTGTAACCCCGCCTCCTTGGAGGAGCGAATCGAGCTTCGATGATCTAGCATAAGGCAAGAAACTGTAGTATGAAGATGTAACCTCCCACCATTTTTTATTAATTTTGTTTGTGTAGTTTGGCTTTCTACTGATCAGTTCATATTGAATGGTTTATCGAAGCGTGCTGCGTGTTGTTACCTAGCTGAAGTTTCATTGTTGGAGATATCGAAGCGTGTTGTAAATACTCCCCCGTCTCATTTGTTTACTTTTGATTAAAATATCCAACAAAAATATTAAAGTTAAACAAATGGATGAGATGGAGGAAGTACTTTGAAATGAACACATGCAAGTTTGCTTATGGTCTTATGGAATCATACTTGTATAATTGTTTCTCCCACAAACAATGTGAGATGCATGTAACACAAAAATACAAAACTTGTATGCATGTAACGATCTTATGCATATATATAACAAAAAAAATATAAAAGGTAAAAAACATAAAAGAGTGTTTTATTATTTTCAGATTAAGGCTTTGTTTTGCAATGCATTTCATTATCTTATTTGGTTAAAATAACTTATTTGATCAAAATTTCAGGTGCCTTATTTTTTTTAAGCGTTTGACAAGTAGCTTATTTAACCAAATAAGCTACCTGAAATGAAATGTTACCTAGATTAGCATTTTAGATTTTAGGTAACCGATTTGATTTTATTTTCCTTTTTTACCCTTTAGATTTTAAATACCCGATTTGATTTCATCAACATTGGTTATCTTTTCAATTGGTTATCTTTTCAGTTAGGGGGTGTTTGATTCACACAAGAAAGGTATGAGGCATGGGTTTGGAATGAGCCAAACCCATACCAAGTGTTTGTTTGGCAAATTTGTGGGTTTCATACCCATACCTCAAACCCATGAGGTATGAGTTTCTCATACCCAAGGAGGGAGGAGGGTATGAGATTGATACCCATGGGTATCAAACTAAAATGAACAAAAATATGAAAAAATAAATTATAGCATATTATAAATTCAATTTTTTATATACTTATTTGATTAAATAATTATTTTCATGATTTTATAATATTGAAAATTACTATTTACGATATTTTAATTTACGCATTTTAACCTTAATTGAGGTTCAAACCCATATCACTTAAAAATGAAACAAACACAAGGTATGAGGAATCAAGTTCCAAACCCATACCACCCGGGTATGATTCCTGATTCCAAACTCATACCCGTGCACGAAACAAACATCCCCTTAGTTTGCCAAACATTTTCTTATATAATCAATTATCTTATCAGATCTTAATTTCCAGCTACTTATCAAATACCTTTTTAGATTTCAGTTAGTTTGTCAGTTTTCAGCTACTTTTTAGATTTCAGCTATCTTTCCAGTTAATTTTACCAAACAGAGCCTAAAAGAGACCAATTACCGTATACAAACCTGACAAAAAAAGTCAATCGGGTCGGCTCCGGGTCAGGTCAATTACGGATCGGGTCATTTCCGATCTGTAAGCTTCGGGTCGGATCACGGTGGGCCGGGTCACTCTGGGTTCGGATAATTTTAGGATCAGATATTATAAAGTTATTTATGAATAACAATACGTCAATAAACATTGAGGTCGAATTTATTCGAGTTTTGGTCCAGTCGGGTTATTCGGGTCGGGTTAATTATACTCTATGTTTTTAGGAGTAACCATGGCAACGTGGTGTGGTAGTGGATCACTAGTTTCCAGTCTAGCCCACCAACAAACACAAACCGAAAATGTTCGGAGAAGCAGATGTATACCACCACCAAGGTTGAGCAAGCTCGAGCACTACAACAATGGCGGCTGCTGCAGCTGCTGCTGCTATAACTACTAAACCATGGAGAATCATACCAAGACCATTACTCGAAACAGTGCTCAACAACCACGCGCAACACCATCGTGTTCATCAACCTCTCATCCTTCATGGCCCTCGTGGTGTTGGCAAAACCACCCTCATTCTTGATCGTAATTTTTATTCATTCATATTCTTTCTTATTTATATCGTCATTTATCGTTAGTGGCGGAACCAGGATTTGTAGTTAGGTGTTGGAAATTTCTGGGGTCGGGCGAATTAGTAATGGAATAAGGTAAACTAGGAAAAAAGTTCGGAACTTTAATTAAAAGTTCCGATTTTTTTGTGATTTGTACTTAGTGGGGGCGAAGTAGTAATGAAATAAGGTAAATTAGGAAAAAAGATGGAAACTTTTAACTAAAAGTTCCGATTTTTTGCAATCCCTGGTAGCCCTCTAGCTCTGTCACTGATTGATTGTACATTTGTACTCGTTAATTTGCAGTGTTTTTATGGTATCATGGGTATATTTGCAGGTCTTATGGAGAATTGGAATAAGGGTCCTCACATTACTGGTTATATTGATTTTGCTGAAACAATTGAGGGTTACCACCCTTCTAAAAATGCTTCCTATCCATGGTATTCATGGTCTACGTGCCCGGCCCCTCATCCGCCATTGTCGTTGCTCAAAACCCACCTTGAGAAATGCCTTGAATCGATGGCAGAGAGGGGTATTGAGCTTGGTCAAATTACTTCTCATCAAATTTTCACTACCCTTAATAAATGGCATGGTCTTAGTAATACTCTTCGTCGGATTTTACAGTCCAATTCAGGATCGACAAATGCGGTTTCTGCTAAGGTTTCGACTTCTGTGTTGTGGGATAGGGCGATTTTCGCGTATTCTGCCCGGTTGAACAGTAAGGAGATTGACGGGGTTGTTGGGTTGGTGGGTGATAGAAAGAAGGTGATGACTGTTGAAGAGAGTTCTTATTTGAAAGACGCTGTGGTTGCACTAAGATTAGCTAAAGAGGTTATTAGGATGCAACAGGGCTGGAGAGCTACTGCCATTTCCGATTTGAATAGCACTCGTGGATTTTCGAGATCCTTGACGAGTTTGGCCACTGACTGGCCTGGTTTGTTGCTGGAATTATTGTCTACTGCTTCTGAGATTGATCATTTTCAGGTATTGTTTGTTGTTATGGTAGTTTAGTTGTTCCATCTGTAGAATGGTAATGCTGTTGAGCTATTAGTTAGGTGATTTACCTTCGTATAAGTATATTAGCCCCATCACATGAATTCAATTCTCAGATGGGAGGGTAAAAGTGAGTTCAATGTATACAAGCTTACCCATGTGTCAACATAAAAAGATGGCTGTTTCTTAATGACCTGTATTGAAAACTGTGTCAAGTATTGGATCAAATGACTCACCTTCACAGAATCTCAGTTAAAGAAAGGGCTTACTGTTTGTGAGTCCATTTGGCGTTGTTCAGATATTACCAATAAAAGTAGCGAGTCTCTGGCTCTTTTGGTGACAATAACATGAATTTTCTGACTGTCGGAAATTCATACATTGCTTGAACACAGCCTAAGCTCGTGATGAACAATATAGAAGTTCTGAAAACTGCAATTCCTGATAAAGCTACTGTATCCCCATCAACGTACCATGACAGCTTAATATGGAGAATAATATCCTTGGGAGCGAATGAGATGTGCCTGCCTGTCATTCTTGTTACGTCAGATAGGTAAATGCAACTCTCTTTTTCAGCTTGTTTCTTTTTTCACTCAAGCTACGCTTCTAGATCATAAAAGCTGAAGCCCGTTATGTTGAACTACAGAAACCTCATATTTGAACTTTGAATTTTGATGGTAACCGTGTGTGGTGATAGATGAGTGATGCCTGTTACCACTGCATTTTGATTTATCATTGTGAATGTAGGGCAGGCTGCTTAGTTCTTGATACCCAATAGTAATGAGTGATGACTACTATAGTCTTAACTCTACAGCGATTGAGTATCCAATTTGATTCAAGGGCAATTAAAAAACAAGATCTCTGTGAGGTATTTTTGTAGTGACATTGTCTATTAGTAGCTGCTTTATGGTCTAATTGTTTGCTAGGGTTGATATCTGCACTTAAAAAATTTCTTGTCATCACACTGTATTCTATCCCTAGCTAAGTAGTAGCTAGTTTATGCTCACAATTTGCTGTGACGCTAATATAACTGCATTTCAAATGTTTATTGGAGGCAACTTTTTCTTTAATGTTGTATCTACTAAAATCCGGAAACAGCCTCTTTGCGTTGCTAACACAATGGTAAGGCTGCGTACATCCAACCCCACAATTTGTGGGAGCCATTGAGGCACTGGGGTAATGTTGTTGTATGACTTGTATCTACTAAAAAATTAAGCCGCTTAGCCGCCCGTCTTGATAATAATGTTCATGGTTGTCAGTTGCTCTCCTCTTTTAATTGTATGTTTGATGAAAGTCCTGTTACTTGACAGCTATTACTCATATCGCGCCTTCATTGATTTTGGATTCCCAGACATTTTTATCTCCCGAGAGGTGAATCTTGAATCTCTTTGCTGTCCATCACTTGAATGTGAATCTCTTTGCCGTCCATCATTTTATGCTTCCTTATCCATGTTTATATATCCAGTTTATGAATCTTGTATGCTACTACTCCTTCAAATATAGGCAGTTTGTGTGTGGAATCCCAGCTTCTAATGGGATTCCTTACGTAGGATATTTGTTATTGCCGGAAAGTTTTACTCCGTCTCTTCTCAGATTCAAGTCTGTTTCTCCAAAGAATAAGCTACTAAATTTATTCTTGGAGAACAGACTGAGAACTTGAAGTTGGAAGGTTTTGTTTCTTACTCCCTCCGATCTTAGAGTTGCCCCATTTTATTGAAATAATCCTCACAAATCTTAAAAAATGAGGCAATTCTAAAGAATCGGAGGTAGTAACAAATACTATCCCCGTCCCAAATTTGTTGTCCCCATTTGACTTTAGTGGTCAAATAATTTTTGATGGAGGGTGTACCATAATTGATGAAGTTTTATTAGTAACTGTTGCTAACTTTTTTTTTTCTTTTTTGCATGCTAGACATTTGGATGGACTCCGAATGAAGCTAAATTGCATATGGTCCCTAACTACTTCAGTGCGTCAGAGGTGAGCATATATTGCATTATTCTGGTGCACATTCTCTTTATATTATGTTTGTTGTTGCTTCTTCTGTGAAGTGAGAAGTTATATATTGGTCTTGCTTTGTAAAATGCAGTGGACAACAGTTTCTGAAGTGCTAGGTACGAACTCACGGCATTTATTTGATCTTCATGCACTTAAAGAAAGCGAGAATTATCTTGGGTAAGTGGTCCTTTTTTGCCTTCACTGATTCAATTTTGTCAAGCACTGATGTTATGTGTTGTAGGGATGCTTATTAACCATCTAACGTCCTATACTAACCTCTATTCCACTTTATTCCTCCACCGTCTTCGAAATTCCTTGCATAATTTAGAAAAGTGGGAGAAACATTATGAGATGGAGGTTGGTATCATTAAGAACGTTGGGGTCTTGACATCAAAACTTTGGTTTGTGAAAAGTTTATTTGGTTGGTTTGGTTTGCAAGGGTGGGCTGAGGACAAACTTTAAGATCCACATACAAATTCAATCAGTGATAAAATGAGATGCATTGCTGACAACAACTTGTCAACGATGGGACGGAAATTCGAAAATACACTCCCTTCCGTTATCTGGATTCATACCACTTTCCTTTTTTGGCTCATTGAATGTATACATACGATTTTCTTAAATGGCAAATAAAAGCCTAACAAATTAATAACTTCACAGGTTGATACTCATGGTCAAATTGTACAATATTAACTCTTGAACGTTTAAAAACCACGTAAGAATAGAGTAAAAGTGGATAAAAAAGAATGGGAGGCAGTAGTAGCACTATTGAATGTTAGGATGTTCTGCTGAGATTCAAGTGGATTCTGTTCAGGTTGAGGAGTAATGTGGGGTTCTATTTCTTTGGTGTATTTTCCTTAATGGCTTAGAGTCTTGATACATTTGCTTTTGGTATAAATGATATATCATAAGAGCAGACGCTATTCACATTTTTATTTGTCGAATGGAGTTGAGTTGCTTATAGAGGCGTGTGGGGGTGTTTGAGGCAGTAGTTGCCTATATAAAAGCCTTGGGTTGTCAAAGATGTGTATGGGATCAAGCCGTTGTGCTGGCAAGAAAATTGAGAATTTCATTCATTTGCTCTGGCCCGGGCAGGCAGAAATTGGGGTTTTCTATTTTAACTCGTGGATAAGCGTTGACAGATTGATTTGGAATGGTGAGAATGCATTACACCAAAGTTAAGGTTGAATTTTGGGGTTTTGCTATTTTTTTTATTCACTTAGAGAACTCTGCCTCTTGCCACTGAGCACAAGAGCTTCATCTTCCTGTGAACAATCAAACATGATGGTACTGGCAGTCCCTCATTAAACACAAAAATACAGCTATAACAATTACTGAGTAATAATTGACCAACGTTGTTTTATTGAATAGTTAATGATTTTTCCGTATTGTCTGGTATTTGGAGTCAACAGTCAAGTGTTCACTGAGGTTTTTATAAAAGATTGAGGACCTATGACCACTACAAAGATCAGTTCCTGTAACCCTTTTTCCGTTTCCCTTCAACGCTTGTCCATTTTCTCTGTTGTGGTAAACTTAATATCTTCATTTTCTTGCACAGTCTGATGGATCATAATAAAAGCGCATTTGAGGACATTGTTGATGCTTATTTGGCACATCTGCAGGTATGCTGTTTATTTGTTGTGAGATTGCTTATCAATGCATTAAAGTTTCTTCTTGGAAGTTTTGTTAATCACAAGGTACCTTCTCGAGTGCTAATTTCTTATCCTCCTGCTCAATATAATCTTCACACAATTTCTATTTCTGGTTAGGGGACTCTCAAGGCTGTCACCTGTGACCTGGGCCTTATAGAGATATCAATTTTCCTCCCTCCTCTATTTGTAATTACATCCATACAAAGGGGCGGTCTTTGTGTCATGTCTCAAACTCTGTACTAATGTTGATACACAATTAAACGACACCATCGGTTTGTTTGGTGCTTAGCGGATGCCAGATTTCTAGGTCTTTATATCTATGTTTGAAACTTAACTTAGCCGTCGTGTCGCGTGTCCGATACGTATGGTGTCCGATACGATACTTCACATTAGACCAAGAAGTTAAAAAAATTCATACAAAATAGCCGAATCTGACACGTGTCAGACACGACAGTGTGTCGGAGAGCCGGGGTGGGGTAACACAGGTTTGTATAGGGTAGAGATGAAATCTTAGGAACAGCTTTTCTTGCAGTTAGCAAGTAGGGGTATGGCTTATCATCTTGACCTCTGTGGAACACGTCGCCTTGGTTCTTGTCTAGCAGATTCTCATATTATGCTATTCTCACAATTCATTCGAGTCTTAGTAATGTAGATTTGGTGACCGACTAGTACCTACGATCATGACCAACTTTTGTGAACACTTTTTGATTGTCTTAGACTGAGAGGAGTGATATACTTTTTATGAATAAGTTCCCTGCTTTTATAATACACAAGCGTGTTAACCTACCTTCACTTTCGATCATTCTCATGTAGATAACTGTGGTGAATCCAGCCATGGATAAAGCATTATCAATTCTAGAAAAGTTTGCTTCTGATGCACACAATGGAAAGATACCAAAAGACAAGCTTCGATTTGGTGCTTCTTGGAGACATCCTCCGCGCATAGATGATCCAGATCGCCGTGTAGAGTGGGCTAAAGTTCAGTTAATGGATTTTGTTCAGTCATTGGTCAATGCTGACTTTGGGGTAACTATCTATCTCACTCTCCTAGACATCTTTGTTTTCATCATTTCTTGCATGTTAGCACATTATTTATTAGTGATTTGTTTCACACACTGATTTCAAGTTTTCGACACAACTTACTATGACACATTTGCTACATTCTAGGAGGAAACGTCTATCAGACTTTTATCTTATTATACAACCATTGTTGATGTTTAACCCATTGTCTCATCCTCTACAAGTGCTCCATAATATGGCAATGAAATGCAACTGAGGTCAGATTGCATTGAGTTGACACTATTGTCTAATATTTTTGATTCAATCAATAAGGCAGTAAGGCACTATTGTCTACTACTTCTGGCATAAATTTACGTAGTTGCTCATTCATGGACGGATTTTACTCTTTCATGGACTTTTTTACATTATTTTTCCATAGTATGCCCTTTACCTAATTCTCTTTACTTCTCTCTCTAATTCTCCCCAATTCTCTCCCTCACAAAAGTAATCAAATTAACAAAATTACTCCGTCAAATTACACAATCACGGTTGCTAATTCTCATATCGATCGGGTAATAATTCTAATTCTTAATTTTATTAATTATATTAGGGTTTGCTTAGACTAATAAAATTGGGACTAATTAAATTAGGGTTTGTATCGATTAAGTAATTAAACTCGCAGTACATGCTTTTCGTGCAACTCATGAAGATCTAGCATCTTGCCGTTGTTTTCTTCTGCGTTGAATTTAGGGCTTTCATATTCAATTGATTCATTCATTGCCGTCTGCCGATGTTG
Source organism: Silene latifolia (assembly GCF_048544455.1). Lineage (NCBI taxonomy): Eukaryota > Viridiplantae > Streptophyta > Magnoliopsida > Caryophyllales > Caryophyllaceae > Silene > Silene latifolia. The sequence goes on along the minus strand of NC_133527.1, from coordinate 187,029,027 downwards.
CTATTGTAGTCTTAGTTAGAGTACGATAAAAATAAATGAAGAAGAGAGAGTGTAATGGTATTAAAAATAAATTCAGTAAAATATAAGGGGTATTATGGTCATGTATGTCCATGATTAAGTAAAACACGTACATGAATGAGCACCACCCTAAATTTAATTATACAAATTATATTTATCTCATACACATTCTAGCATTACGCAAGAATTTCTGTAAAACCACCTACTATTAGACCTTAATACCCCTATGAAAAGTTATAAACCCGTTTTACACAAGACTATCTCATAGCTGTGCCACCAAGTATTTTAATAGATGAGTTCTAGAGACGATATCATTATTTTGGGGAGTATTTACTGAGTATTATGTTAAATTCATTGTTTCGTTCTTGTAATATTGCCAATTTAAAATTCTTCACATTGTTTATAGTAGTAGGTGCTTTTAGACAGACTGAATATTGGTAGTTCGAAAGGCAAAAGGCAAAGATAATGTATTAATGTTCAAGTTATCCACAATAGAGCGCAATACTTACTGGATACGGATAGGGTGTTCTTAGGTGACTGCTGTACTCAACAGTAGAGTTTATGGAACTCATTTTTCGTCCCAGTTAATCAACTGGCTTAACTGCATAGACTAATTCTGTGCTTGGAATTCTTTGAAAAATGCTGATAACCTCCGTGCTTCTTACGGTGTAGAGTACAGTCTCTCAATTGGCTTAAGATTTTGTATTAAGACATAAGCTACTTTACAGACACTGATTTGATGGGGTGTTAGTGTTACAAGCATTTTAGGCGAAGCTTGTCACCAACACCCTGTTAAAAAACCTATTGCTTTTGGCTTGCTAGTCATCCGGTAGGCATTTGCTTTTTATTATTTGATGAGATCACGTATGTCTGTGTAGTGGCTTACCTTTGTTTTTTTGTGCAGATTAATTACTTTGCTGATTGGAGTCTTGAAATATTTGATGATCCTTCAGCTGTAGCTTTGGTGGAGGTATCTCTATCAGCATGTTTCAAAGTTTACGCTTTCATGTCATTTCCATTTTGTAAACAGCATAGGTCTTTGCAAGGCCTTCTCTGCTGCAGGGAGTCAAATTTGAAAGTAGGGAACTCACATTATGCTTTGCAAATTTTGGTTCTAGAGGGCATCTTGATCATTTGTGGTTTCAGCGGGATTCGTTTAGATTAGGAAGTCAAAAGGAACATAAGTTTCCTAAAACATGCATTATCGACTGTCTTTTGGTGCCTTTGATTAATAAGTAGAAGCTCCTACGTTATTTCTTGAGTTATTCTATACTTCGTGTCCTTATAGATGAAGTGTTATTGTTATTTTAGTAATATCTGTAACACAACTCCGCAACATTATTAGCGGACTTTGTCATTTGCTCTAAATTTTTGGAGGATTTGTGATCCTTTGCTCACATATCACGTGTTTGATCGATAACATTACATTTCTTATCTGAAATAGTCAAAATTAAACGAGTTTTTTTTGTCTGCATTACTACAATGTTTCAGGTGGGTTTGCTTTATACTCAACGAGATCCATCTTTCCTTCGTCCAACGACCCGTGCCATCGAGAGATGCCTTGTCAGATGGTGAGTTGGCTGAGTTTTTTTTGATAAAATAGGCACAACTAGTGAGTTGGTCAACAGGATCCATCTTTCATTTGTTCAGCCAAGTACTTGATAAAGAAAAAAGGAACCCATTCTACAAAGTACTCCATAATATGCTTATGGTGTCGATGTTGAAACATCCTGCCCGTACCTCACAATGTACACCAATAACGCGTGCTACGTCTTGAAGAAATAATTTTATGATAATGAGTTTGAATTTGCTGTGCTCTTGTGGTTTTCCAGGCTTGTCCAGGAGCAAATGAAGATGAACGTGTTTACCTCTCTCCAATTTTTATGGCATAGAATTTTTCGAGGTCGCTATTATCGTCACTTGATGCTTCAACTTGGCTATAAATAGGGGTATAGATCAGGTACTTTCATTTTACTTCATTATATGATATTTTTTTGTTACTTGAACAATACAACCTAAGAAGTATCAAGTATGGTAGATGTTCGACACCCCAAAGTCTGAATATTGAAATCGTCAAGAATTTTAGTTTTTGATGAATACTAAAACTTCACTTGTGAGTTGCGACTTGTAAAATAATAACATTTGGCTGTTATAATGCTATATATCGAACCATCTCTACAAAAATGTCGAACAGGGTTAATTGAATGAAATTGAGTATAACCATTCCTTGTATAACATGACCGACCATCTGTGCGTAGTTTTGGAAAATTTCAGTAAGAGGAATGCAAGGAGCTACTTCAGAATACTCTTTCTTCCTGTTGACACGCCTTCATCTGCCTGCGTAATCTTGGACAGGTAATTACACTGTGAGGCATTTTTCATAGTGACGGAACAATCCCACCTTTACACTATCTTCTCATAATAATCCAATCTTTCAATTATCTTATAATAATCCTATCTTTTAAGCCCTATTTCTTTTAATACACCCAAAGACGGGTTACAAATCCCAGCATTTTGTCTTCTATTACAAATCCCAGCCCTGATATTTCCTCTTCACTTCATCTCCTTCATCCTTTTCATCCTATCGCCATTTTCTTCCCTTCTACAAGCTATTGATGCATTAGTTGAAGAGTCAAATTCCCAAAGACGGTATTCTTTACAAAGGTAAGTGTCCAATTTTACCTGTTTTATCTTCATTCTGTGGATTATGCACTAAAACGGTAAAACCCAAAAACTAGATGGCAAAATTAAAGATTTTGGTGAATGATTTACTCGGTAAATGAACATGTATTGCTCGAACATACGTCTTAATTGTTTAATTCAAGTGCTAAATGAGCATGTATTGTTGTTGATTGTTGGCAGATAAGTAGATGTAAATTTTGGCAGACATGGGTAAATTAACATGTATTGGTGATCCTCGGTGTAATTGGAAGTGCTTAATCGATATTTCCATCATTCGTAAGCCAGTCAAGCTTGCTTAATCTACAATAGTCAAGGTCCACTTCTCAGTCAAGCTTCATCATCCGTAAATCGGTAGTTTACTCGGTGGATGATGCAGTTTTTTTTGCTCCAAGTTAAAACATGTAAAACTTTAGCCAAGTATTTGTTTTACTCATATGTGGAGTTGTAACTGTAGGAATTTTTTTGTGAGCAGACAAAATTATGATGCCTCTTATGAACAAACTGTTCAAAGTTCATCAATGAAATGGTCAAACCGTATTTATTCAGCTACAATATTTTCATGTATTTGTTCCTTTAGAATTTTGAAAATGGTCAAACCTTTTTTTTTTTTTTTTGAAAAGATTGATACAAAAAATGGTCAAAGATGTCTCTTAGGACCAAACTGGTCAAACTTCATCAATTCAGGAAATGCAAACTGGTCAAAAAAAAAAAAGAAATGCAATATTTTTATGTATTAAGCTACAATGAAATGCAACTAAGGTACTTGGCTAAATTTACCTCAATTTTTCCAATCCTACCCTTCATCTTGAACACAAACCAAAAAAATTATCACCCTTTTCCCCCTCTCTAAACCTAAGCAATTCAACAATTATGGACGGTGCCGGGAGAGGGCGGGGGAGAGTGGTGGTGGACTGGTGGCCGGTGGGACGGCTGATGGACGGCAAATTTGAGTTTTTTTTGGGTTTTCTTTAATTCTTTTATTTTCCTCTCTAGTTGTGTGAAAAGTGAAAGGAGTAAAGTCGGAATAAAACGGTAAAATGTGTTGGATTAAGAAAATTGTGTGCGGGATTTAGCATATCCCATCTTTAATCATTGCGCCAAAATTAAAGGTACACAAATGACGACCTGGAAGGAGAGAATAATTTTAGTGTTTTTGGAAATGTATGTACTGGTATGTGCCAAATCGCCAAACTAAGAAAATCAAAAACGAAAGAAATAAATGTATTTCTTATTATAAATAAAGGTAAAAGTAATACTAGGATATTGCAAATTGCTTTTAAAAAAACGCACTTAAAACAACTCTAACTTGAGTAGTGACTTTTTTTTTTTTTTTTTTTTTTTTTTTTGGCAGCAGTAAAGAAAGAGTTTTACATTATAGTGGTACGGTTCAGTAAACCATACCTATAAACTACAACATAAAACACCATAGATCTACTAATAACATAAACTAAAGGTTGGTAACAATTGCATCGGTAAACAACGTCGTGTTGATGGCGTACGACGGAAGTCGGAACACGCTCTTCAAACTCACAATCCACCCCATTCTCTAATGGATGAGCAACGCTAGCCAAAGGAAAACACCCATCTTTGTTTGTCTTAGTTGATGTAGCTTCAGAGAAATACCTGCAACAAAACCCAAAAAAGGGTCTCGGAGATTCATCTCCTTGGCTGTGAAAGTCTTCCTCAGAAAACCAACGAGCTTCCACAAACTCATTTTTACTCGTCTTAATCAAAACAGCTTTAGAGAAATACCTACAACAAGACCCAAGAATGCGTCTCGGAGATTCATCTCCTTGGCTGTGATACACCTTATCTGGACACCAACAAGCCCCTAAACCCAACGAGAGAAAACAAAGTGCACTTACGCCCCAAGGACGTAGAAAGAAAAGACGGAAAGCAGACCACAAAAATTTGACTCCAGAGGAGAGAAAACTCCTACACTTTGTAACACAAACCCCGTTGACCAGGACCCCATAGCCAGGTAAATCGAGTAAATAGGTAACTTGAGTAGTGACGAATTGATAAAAATGTATAGAATGGTGGTAAACTGGCCAGAAAGATCATTTTAATAAATTCTCTAATTGTTCCAGCTACATCTGACATATCACAAAAACCCTTGTCTCAATGGTATACTCGATTTCACAATGACCCATTTTTCAAAATATTTGAAAATGATTTAGGCAAAAAAATCTCTTAAAACATTTACGTATAATCTCTCCAGAAACAATTATGAATTGATGGTCCATGTCGAGTTTGGGTTGGGTCAGGGCTTCAAAAAACAGGGAAATATATAAATTAATCAATTGGACCAGCAGCGTCCAAACTTACATTATATATTAGTACAAGCCATGAAATAGCTTCAGGAATCAACCAAATCCAATACCTTGTTGAGTTAATTTTATAATCATAATTTTATAATCCAATACCAAGATGAGATATTAAGGCTCCGTTTGGTAAGACATTTCAGGTACCTAATTTGGTCAAAATAGCTTATTTGACCAAAATTTCAGGTACCTTATTTTTCTGTAGCGTTTGGCAAATAAGTTACGTCAAATGAAATGCTACCTAGAGTAGCATTTGAGATTTCAGGTACCTGATTTGGTTTGATTTTTCAATTTTACCCTTTAAATCTATACTATTAAATAATTATCATATCCTTGCGTCATTTCATCAAAATCGGTTACATTTTCAGTTAGTTTGTCAAACATTTTTTTTATATAATCAGCTACCTTATCAATTCCTAATTTCCAACTACCTTATCAGTTATCTTTTCAGGTTTCAGTTAGTTTTTTAGTTTTCAGCTACCTTTTCAATCAGTTTTACCAGACAGAGCCTAAGGCTGTGTTTCACAATGCATTTCAGGTACTTTATTTAGTCAAAGTAGCTTATTTGTTCAAAATTTCAGGTACCTTATTTTTTTTGTAAGCGTTTGACAAGTAGCTTATTTGGTTAATGTTACCTAGAGTAGCATTTGAGATTTGAGTTACTTGATTTTATGTGATTTTCCTTTTTACCCCTTAAATAATTAAATCTATATTATTAAATAATTATCATATCCTTTTATGTTATTTCGCTAAAATTAGTTACCTTTTCAGTTAGTTTTCCGAGCATTTTTTTATATATAATCAGTTACCTTATCAACTCCTAATTTCCAGCCACCTTTTCAGGTTTCAATTTCAATTTTAGCTACCTTTTCAGGTTTTAGTTACATTTTCAGTTATTTTTACCAAACATAGCCTAAAATGATATACTCCCTCTACAAACCTATTTTCACCCCAGTTGCTTTTGAGAGGTCAAAATTTCCGAACTTTAGCCGTAAATAAGTTGGAGAATAAAAATTATTAGATTATAAAACAAAAACATTTACACTTATTTTCATAACATCTTTCACGAAAAAAAAATCAAGAAAAAAAAAGTAACCTATAGACTTCAAAAAACACGTTCAAAGTATCGTCTTGGAGACAGTGGCGGACTCAGGAGTGCGCATAACATCCCACGTGCGCACCCTTGATTGGTCGATTTTTTTTCCAAAGAAGCCAAAATCAAAGCTGTATATAATTTCCGCACAACTACAACAGTATATCAAAAATTGCTCAGCGAAAGGAGTTAGAAGCACAAATACTATCCTACAACCAGTTGTATAGTAACATTGTACAACCGCCTCAAAGTTATTGAGCTCTTACACAAAGTTGTTGAGGTATTTTACAAGTTATTGAGCTATTTTACAAAGTTATTGAGCTTAATAATTATTCTGTTAAGCTCAATAACTTTGTATCATAGCTCGATAATTTTGTTAGTAGAGCTCGATAACTTTATAACAAAGCTCAACTACATTGAATAAGTTGTATATACAACCAGTTGTATAATACATTAACTGAGTTAGAAGCCACAATACATTAGGTCGCGGGATCAAGCCTCCTAACTTCTTTTTTTTTTTTTTTTCAACAACATTCCTTTCTTCCCTTTCTTTTTTTATCGCCTTAATTTAACATTCTTTTCTTTCCTTTTTTTAACAACAACATTCCTTTCTTCCCTTTCTTTTTTTATGGCCATAAATTTAACATTCTTTTCTTTCCTTTTTTTTCCGCCCACATTTTTGGTGTAACTTTCTCAACCTTCAGACACTAATTTCCAAATTACCACATCTCAATTTTTTGATTTGAATTGTTAGTTTCAAATCCCCTTTGTTTGATTCTTTTTATGAATATTTTTTTAAAGTTTTGTTTTGATTCTTTGTTGTCTATTTGTGATTTCACAATTTTAATTGTTTGTTACTTCAATAAAAATTCTCAAATGACAGTTAATTGCAAAAAATTCAATTTGAATTGTAACACCCCCTCATTCCAAGGTACCTTACCAAGGACTACTCTAGCATGAAAGGTTGTTACTATCTCGGTTGCCCGAGGTTAGTATATCAAAGTTAACAATCCAAAACACATTTATTAAAGTATGAAAGATTAAAGTTTACATATTCTCAAAATCCAAAACCAAAGTACTGTCATTAAAACCATAAACTAAGAATGAAACTAAATCTCTTGACAGCGGAAGCTAAACTCGTGTAATGACTCCCCATAACTGCCCCATAGCTAAACATTTGCATCACCTGTCACAATTTGCTCACCATCCCCGAATGGATCACTACAGATTTTATAAAACAACGGGGTTAGTTACTGAATAATCAAAGTAAGACAAGTATAAAAGATAACCAGCTGATCAACAACCATCTCCGTTTCCCATTCTCACACAGTAACCGACTACACACTAAAGTGTGTAGCCCTGCCAGATTACCCATCGCAACAGGTAACCCTCACCGCCAGTGGGGGACCGCAGCCAATCCCCACCTAAGCCCCGCTCATCAACGAGCGTTAACCCTGTCTATTAATGTGCATATCCCCTCATGTGGCGGGTTCCACAGAGGGCGAAATTAGGGCGTGAAGCCACTACCACAAGTGACTCCATTCAGCCGAGGACGCACCTCGCGAACATCATCATCAACCATCATCACGACACCAACACCAACCCCAATACTCCAACAACAAGATCAGTAGATAATCACTATAACAATTACAACGATCACAATACCACATCAATCTTAATTCAATTAAACAGTAAAACTGAGTAGGGAAACCCTACCTTAGCGCAACTGCAAGAGACACAAGCAAGCGATCTAGAACGGCTCTTCTACGAAGTCATCGCCTAACAACAATCACATAACAACAATCACCATATGCACAAACCCCATTTTCCCCAAATCACAATTAAAGCCAACCCTAAAGATTAATCAACGCATAATAGAAAACAAGGACTTACCGACGATAGAACAAAGGATGAATGCATTTGCTAACGATCACACACACACTAGGGAGAGATTTGGAGAAGATTAGAGCGTCGTTGAGTGATTAGGTTTTGTAAAAGTGTAATTAGAAACTGATAACCGTGTTTATATAACTTCAATCGTTTCCAAACACAACCGCGGAAATAACACTCGTCAGACTGAATACTCGGTCGAGTATAGAGTATACTCGGCCGAGTACCCTCTACTCGGTCGAGTATTCCACATACTCGGCCGAGTGTTCCTGGGCAGTAGCCAAACCAGAATACACGACACCCTTTACTCGACCGAGTAGGCCATACTCGGCCAGTACCAGCTTAGGAAAACTATAGTATTACATGAATACTGATAGGTCTATTTTATATATACTTTTCACCCCATATCTAGCTCGGTTTTATATTATTTATCCGCTCTTAGGAGCGATTTTATGAGCTAATATCGTCTTGTAGGGAATTTCTTGCGTTTAATGTCTTTATAGGAATTGGAGTGGTTTACCCATCATTTTCCTATACTTTGAAGAATCCCGAGTGAAGCCAAGCTAAGTGACGAGTAATAAAGCTTAAAATGACGGTCCATGTTATTTTTCAAAGACCCAAGTCAAGAGCAAGCTTTGGATGCTACAACTTTGGATTCTATTATGCAATAAGTCGGAAGAATTAAGGAGCATTAAGACAAAACTTTGGATTCCATTTGCCAATTAATCAAGAATTAAAGACAAAAAGTCGGATTCCCACGACCCCGATAGGGGTTGGGTGTCCCTGATCGGGGTCGCAGTGGCTAGGTCTAACGCTTCAAATTCCAGTCTGTGACTATAAATATCAGCTCTTGTTTTCGTGTTTGCCATCTAATCTTGTTCTACCGTCTTTTTTCTAGTTTTAGTATTACAATATTAATCTACTATATAATAATACGTATGTACATTTTTTATTTCTTTTATTTACATTTCGATTCGGATTTTGTTTTAGCATCGTTCTTCCTTTATTCAAGTTCCGTCTTTGGTATTTCTCTTGTCTCATTTTCATTATTGTCTCATTTTATTCCTCTATTATTATCTTATTGCTTTTATGTCTTTATTTTCTTACTTATTTATCAATAGTTTACATTTCATTATGCTTGGATAGATTATTGTTCTAGGGAATTGGGAATTAGCATGAAAAATTAGCGCTTTATATCGTTGAATCGGGTTTGTGTTGCCATCTTATTGTCTCTATTCTTTACTTGTTTAATTTGATAAACTATGATTTGTGGCCAAAGTCATTTGTTTATATGTGTTAATTTCCGACCCAATATCGAGAGATGGAAAGGGAATTGGAGTAAGCGAGAATAGTAAAGCGACCTAGTATGGCGAGAGCGTCTAGGACTCGTTTTATAGTCGGCAATAAACCGAGAGGCATGTGCCATTGACTTAGACAATTACCGATTTCACTATACCCGTATTCGACAATATTCTTATACTTATTTACATGTGAAACCCCGTCCCTTGGATTTTCCTTTTTATTGTTATTTATCATTTTGTTATCTGTCTTAATTTGCAACCCAAACTCAAACCACCTCGTTAATCTACCAAGATAAAATTCACTGCATAAAAACTAATTAACAACTCCCGTCTCTTTGTGGTTCGACCCCTACGTACTACATTAATTTGTGTTAGGGTATAAATATTATTTTTGCATAGGTGTGCGATAGCCTATCAAATTTTGGCGCCGTTGCCGGGGAGACGGTTTTGTTTGCTAATTAGTTGTTGAATTTTATCTTTTTATTTTGTCTCGAGGAACACTTGTTCCTTGAGATTCATCTCACTATTTTCTTGTAGTTTTAGTGCCTATTTTGTAAGTAATAAAGCTTGGCCTTACATAATGAGTTACGAATTCATCCCACAACTCCAAGATGAGCCTTTTCCTGACTATCTTGACCGATTCTACTACTTTTGCGATAGTCTCATCTCCTTTGGACATTTCCTTGATGGAGATTACTTGGGTCATTTCGGGCTTGGCGGCATGGATTCCGAGACCCGTGGATTGGCTCTAAAATTGAGTAATGGGAATCTCTACAACATGATTGGGCCGGAACTTTGGAATTTCTTAGATTTCATGGCTTCCGAATGTCGGGAATTAGCAAGCCAATTCCATTATTGGCGCATCGAAGAGGAGCTTAAAGTGTTACAGGCTCGTTTGGGAAGAAATTCTCAAGAGAAACCGAGACGACGTGAGCCTATCTTCTCTCATTTTGCTTTTCTACCTCCCCATTGTGAGTCTTTTGCTACTAACAATTTTGACCTATTGGATGATGATGATGATGGTCCGATTTTATCTTTTAAAATCCCCCCTAGTGTCATTCAAATAGAAAATATAGCGACTCATGTCGATGACATTAACCCCATAGTAGATGAGTCACCTTCTATAAATGAATTTGTCGAGATTCTTTGTAATTCTAATGAGGTTTCTCCCGAGTCTTTTGACCCCATTGACAATTTATTTGTAGAAGATATTGTTGATCCATTTGAGGAGGATAGAGGTCTAAGCACTTTCGACTTAGAAATTAAGTGGGATGAACCTCCCATTTTTGATGATCCTCTCCTCTTTCACTCTACTTACCACCCATTTGAGACCATTTATGATTATAATTTGTGCTCTAACGATTTATTTCATGGTCTTAAGCATGATGCTCCATCTCTTGCTAACGAATGGAGTGATACGGTGGTAATATTTGAAGTCTCTCTTGCGCCCATCGATAAGATTTATAATTTTTTACCCTTGCTCTTTCATGCTTTAATCTTATCAATTGCGTACATATGCGTTCATGTTGCTCATGTGCAGATATATGATAGACTTCTAAGGGCTTTGACGAGCTTTTTAAGCAACAAAAGTCCTCTGTTCCCAAGCCCCTTCTCAAGCAAGCTTGGGGGAAGCTTCTAAAATTTAGTATGCATTCATTTTCTTTATTTTCCGCATGTGTCATTTTCATTTCCTCTTGTTGGCTTTACTTGTCTTTCTTTGTGGTTTTTTGCGGTTAACCCCGTTTTACACATTGAGGACAATGTGGTGTTCTAGCTTGGGGGAGGGGTTTAGTGTGTCTAGTTGTTTTATTGCTTTCAAATAAATTTAAAAAATCAACAATTTTGAAAAAAATCAACAATTTTCGAAATTTGTGTTGTTTTTTTCTCTAATCTTTTGCTTGTCCTACTTACGCCCCTTTATTGATCTCATGTTTAGCTTGATAGCTTTTGATTCACTATGTTTGACGGGATTTAGCATGCATGGGGATGTCTTGACATAGTAGGTGGAAGATGGATTTTGGACCAAGTAAGCTTGATCTTGACTTTCGGCAAGCCACAAGATGGTAAGGTAGAACCTCTTTAGACCGACGCATCCATATCCGGTCTATCTTAGTTGAGTGTAGGTGTCTCCTTATGGTGTGTGTTACATCAAAACGCACAAGTATGGTTCTCATTTTATCTCTTTAAGCATTACTTTCATTTTGCTATGCATTTTTGAAGCCTTTCACTTTGATAAATTAGCCCATTTTCTAGCCCCTTTCACATGTTCTTATTCCCTAGCTACATATAAATTGCCTACCCTTGTTAAGCTAGTAGCTATGTTTTGGTGTTGGGATGCTCAAAATTGGGATGGTTTTTAAAATCTATATCATTGTGAAATTGGTTTGCCGGATATGTCATTGTTTTCCGGAGTTATGAAAGAAAGAATTGGAGCAAGAAAAGGAAAAAAAGAAAATAAAAAATAAAAAAAATGATAAAAAGAGAAAAATAAAAAAAATGAAAAAGAATAAAGTGTTGTAATTTGGAAGAAAGGAAGAAGAGGTTGTGTTATCAAGAGTTCTCATGTGTTTATCAATATCTTATGGAGAATTTCTCATTATTAGTAATGTAAGAAGTCATTTGTCAATTTGATTTCTATTTGGGTTATTTGGGTTGGATTAAGCATCCTTGTATGGTTGTTTCTAGCTTAACCTTAGCTCCATATACCATAATTCTTTTGTTCCCCCTTATTTCCCATGTTACAAAAAGCCTTCTTCTTACCCTTTGGCTTCACATTTTGTTTGCGTTTGATTGTTTTGGCTTATGATTTGATTGATTACCATATTAGATTGCGGGCACACTCTCATGAGTCGAGGATTGTTGAGTGATTAATTACAAAATGTCCTTTTACACAAAATTGAGTTATGAGTGGATCGTGAGAGTCCGAAAGTCAAAAGATCATGCAAGAGCCGAAAAGTTTACTTGAAGTCGACCACGTTACGCCGTCGTGTAAATCTCAACCATGATGTTGCTTATCCTTATACCCATGTTGTTTAGGGATTTGAATCATTTTGCTTGTTAGCTATTTTGGGATTTGCAGTGTTGGGATGATTTCTTGCATGAGGACAAGCAAGGGTTTAGCTGTTGGGGCTGGTGTCCTTTACAGTTAGTGCAAGGACTTATAAATCTCTAAAAGGATCAAAGGGTATACTTTTGTATCATAATCAGTTGGTCCACGTTTATCAATAACGGTTGGCTTGCTAGATAAGTTTGACGTTATTGTCATACAGATGGCGGTGATCAACTGGTCCCTAAAAGTCACACCTATAGGATACGTTTGAGAGATGTGACAGTATGAAAATACAGTCATGTAGATGCCAAATTTGACTAACCAGTTAGTCCGAGTTATTTGACTAGTAATTAATCAAAATGTGACGTTGAGATATTTTATTTAATACGGATTAAATAAAAATGGCTAAGACGAATTAAGCGGTTAATTCGTAAAATTGAATATAAGCGTTTTATATTTAATTAAATGTATATTGAATATAATTATACAATATCGTCTTTGTCGGACATGTATTAATGTTTCAACTAATCCGTATTATTAGTTGATGCTTTAATAACCGATAACCGATGACGATTTATAACAAAACCGTGTCATATACATTTAGCGCATTTTTCGGTCGTACCATGAGTTAAAAAAATAAGAGAAAGTGGAAAGCCCACTCTCCCTATCAAAGCTCACGGCCGAACAAGCTAAAAGGAGAGCTTCCTCTCCCATTTGCCCTAATCATTCATTTGAGAAAGAAATTAGGGTTTTGAGAAAAATTGCCTCTCGAAATTCGGATCTCTCATCCAACGAAAACTCACAAAACCATCCTCTCAATATGGCAAGGCAATTAGAGGATTAATTCTAGCACAAGGGCATTTCTCGGACAATCTTGGGTGCATCATTTAGGAGGAGATATACTTTGATCTCTCATTGCCTTTTTGCACTAGGACCGAAGGTTATTACTTAATCTTTATCGTTTCATTGTATTTATGTTTTATGACGATAATCGCATATTAAATTTACATTATAATCCTTAAGTTTAAAGGGTCTTATTCGAATATTACCCTTCAAGTGGTATCAGAGCGAGGCCACGTAATTTTTTCTATGTGTTTTTCATAAAACGATTTTGAAACGGTTGCTTTTGTCTCGAAATCCGTGCCTTGTATACACGGATGTTTGCGTTTTTGTTGAAACCGTGAAATGTTTTACACGGTTGATTCACTTTTTCCGTTTTGTTCTTTTACATATTGTTATTTTATACGGAGATTATAATAATATGTCAAGTTTTGTCAAATTATAAAATTGATTTTATGCGTTTTTGATCAAAATTGAAATTGTTTTGTTTCGACAAAACTGTTTTCACGAGGGTTTTGTTTCCCATAAACTTTTGTTCTCGATCGACCAAGTTTTTAATAGATCGAGAGGTTTCTCTGTCTTGTTTTTACTCGATCGAGTCCTTGCTGTACTCGATCGACCACTTTTAAACCCCCACTGCTCGATCGAGAAGTCCTCGTACTCGATCAAGCAGTATTGCTGATAAAAGTCCTCGATCGACCACCAGTTCTGTCGATCGAGTACTTCCCGATTAGCATACCTCTCGATCGACTAGCAGTCCAGTCGATCGAGCCCTTTAGTTCCTCGATCGAGCACTTTTGTCCCTGGATCGAGGGATTTTGTTTTGGCAGCTTTGAATTTTACTCTTTTTGTCTAAAAATTCTCTTTTGGCCATAAAATGTACATTATACGGATATTGTACACTCGCTATGATTGTGAAACGGTTCACACACGTACCATTAAGTTATTTTAAAGCGTATTTAAAGTAACGGATTGTATTCGATTAAAATTAAATTGATAGAAGCGGTTTTGTCACATGAATTTTAATCATTAAAAGGTGGTTTGGATAAATTTAACATAATTACGGAATTATGTCACGAATGAATTTGTTTTTAGTTGATGCATTTTTATTTATCGTTAATTTTGAATGCTTGTGAATGCCTTTTATTACGTATTTAATTTTACAAACAGTTGTAACTTAGTGTGGCCTTAGTAGAACGTGTTACCGTAATGATGGAACACGGTCTTGGTTGTATTTTGAGATCTCGTATCTCCGTTTTGGATTTTTCACTTGTAATTACAGTTTTTGTATTTAGAATGTAAATAGGTTTATATTTGTAAATTTTAAATTGTAATTTTGAGAAGACCAAAGACGGAGAACCGGATGCTCATTCCCGCTACATGGATCAAGATGGAACATCAAGACAAGCTTCTCGGGTCCAACGGTGGATTCCAAAGTTGTTTTATGTTCTTTTTATTAGGATAGGCCACACTAGGAATTTTTTTTTACGTATTGCATTCATTTATTTATTTATCGTTACGATAGTATGCATCATATTCCGCCTAAAAACCAAACCACCTATTTATTGCATGAAAACTGACACATATAGAGGTCCCGAGTTAGTTTTCTTTGACATTCTCATGTCACACGTTTTAAAGCCATCATCTAAATTAATTCATTCACGCAGTTGCTAGTTATTCGTTCACTTAAAATGAATTAAAACTTAGTTGATGGGATCTTCCTCGTATAAACCAAAATTGAGAACGGTCTTTATAGGTCAAACTCCAATGAGTCCCTTCTTCGTCGGTAGGCATAATATGACCCCTTCTACGTCGGGTAAGTTGGAACCGATTGACCTATTTTATCTCAACACTATGGTCACTCGTACGATCCTGTGATTATGGTGGACTATAGATAGGATTTACGGAAATCTATCGACCAAGAGTTCTTACGGAAGAATTAGCTAAACAGTTGGCTTATCAATTTACAGAAATTGAGTCTTGGGATCACTTGTATCATTCTTGAGGGAGATCAATTATGCAAGTGCGAGAGTCTACACGTTAAAATGAATTTTAAAATAGACTTAAATCACCTCGATGAGTTGCTTATTTCGTTCTTGTTTTTCTTTCTTTTTCGGTGTAGATCACGAACTTTTAAACTCGCTAATAACCAATGGTGGTTCTACTGATAACCCAATGCCAAGTGCCACATTGGACCGTGAGTCCTGGCTTCGATCTTCATGAATCGGATGAATCGGTCTACTCGATCAAGAATGATGGATCAAACTTCGCCGGGAGGCGGCATTACGGAATGCTGCCGCTGGCGACGAGAAGCTCAAATATCTATTAGAGCCCATCCCAAAAAACCCAGGTCCCACGGCTAGAGTCTGAAAAAATCACCAAGTTTAATGATATCTGTATGGAAGCGGGTGCGATTAAAAACGTACTCATTTTTGCAATGGAACCCAATTTGCTGAAACGCTTCATAGCCCATGGTGCGAACAAGATTTTCACCACGCTCACCAAGGAATTCTCGAAAGCACCGAGAATCGTGACCTATGAGCATACCACTCGCTTCTTTGATGCGAGACTCCGAAAAACCAACCAGTTAGCCCACACATTCTCGGCATGATTGAGAATGTCGAGAAGTGAGACCTTTGATTGTAAGATCGGCGAGAACATTGTGATCGACCGCATGCTTCACTCACTCCACGATGGTTTTTCGCAATTTAGAGCGAATTACTATATGAATGATTTGAAGAAAAGTCCCCATGAATCGCACTCCTTCTCGTACAGCATCGAGAAGGACATGAAGTTCAGTGGGAGCTTGAAACAATATGTTCTTGCTGTGACAAACAAAGGGAAAGGTAAGGGCAAAGCTCAGGCAAACCTAGCAGTAGGTAAACCGAAGTTCAAGAAGTCGGGTTCAGGTAAGAGTGGGCCTGGTGAGTCGAGCACCTCATCAGGCGCGACAAAGAGCAAGAATGAAAACATGGAGTGCCATCATTGCCACAAGACTGGGCATTGGAGGCGTACATGTCCTGTTTATCATGATGACTTAAAGGCAGGTCGTGTTAAACCTGTTGGTATGTCTTCTACTTCTACTTTTATTCATATGATTGAGATTAACCACGCAAGTTACGGAACTTGGGTACTTGATACTGGTTGTGGTTCTCATCTGTGTAATCATGTGCAGGGGCTCCGAAACATCGAACCCCTCGTAAAGGGTGAGGTGGACCTGCGTGTTGGGAATGGAGCAAGAGTGGCTGCCATCTCAAAGGGGACATATGTGATCCACTTCCTAGCGGATTTGAGTTGTCATTATATGACGCTATTATGTACCTAGTCTTTCGAAAAACATTATTTCGGTTTACGCACTTGACAAACTTGGTTTTTCATTTGTAATAGAGAATAATACTTGCATTTTCTCTTTACACGATATGATTTATGGCAAGGCAGTCTCCATGAACGGAATTTATGTTTTAGATCAGACCACCGAAATATTACACGTAATGAATAAAAAGTTAAAGGTTGGTGACAAAGATCAAACGTATCTATGGCACTGCCGTATGGGACACATTAATGAGAAACGCGTTAAACAGCTCATCAAGAATGGAGCTATCTCGGCCTTTGATTTTCAATCATTTGGCACGTGTGAATCATGTCTCATCGGTAAGATGACTCGGATTTCCTTCAAAGGTGTTGGAATGCGCGCTGCTGACCTATTAGGACTCATACACACGGATGTATGTGGTCCTATGTCAATCACCGCACGAGAAGGCTATAGGTATTTCATCACTTTCACGGACGATTTAAGTAGATATGGCTATGTCTACTTAATGAAGCACAAAAGTGAATCCTTTGAGAAATTCAAGGAATAACAAAATAGGGTACAGAACCTATTGGGTAGAAAGATAAAAACACTGCGTTCGGATCGTGGTGGCGAGTATCTTTCTCACGAGTTTGATCAACACCTAAAGAACTCGGGATTGCCCTACGCTTAACTCCACCGGAACACCTCAATTGAATGGTGTGTCCGAACGGAGAAATCGAACACTACTTGATATGGTTCGATCCATGATGAGTCACACCGTGTTGCCTGACTCATTGTGGGGTTATGCTCTTCTGTCAGCTGCTCTAATACTTAACCGAAGTCCGTCTAAAGCTGTTGACAAGACTCCATATGAACTATGGAAGGGAACGGTCCCTAACTTGTCCTTTATACGGGTTTGGGGCTGCGAGGCTTATGTCAAGTGGAGACACGAGGATAAGCTCGGCCCGCGATCGGTCAAGACATACTTTATAGGTTATCCTAAAGGAACACTTGGTCATTACTTCTATTCGCCAACCGAACAACGTGTTTTTGTTGCGGCTAGTGCGACATTCTTAGAGAAGGAATTTCTCGAGAATGCAAAGAGTGATAGAACCTTCGATCTGTCGGAGATTCCAGAACCAAGTACCGAGCAATCATTGGAGGAATCTATTCCTTCAATCCCGGCTGCGGTAAACATTTCTGAGGAACCTAGGAGGTCGGGTAGAGTCTCTATTCCTCCGGACAGATACATTGGTATGGTCGAGGAACATGACATAGATGACATTCTACTCTTAACGAGTAGTGAACCCGCAACCTATAAAGGTGCCATGACTAGTTCTGACTCAAAGCTATGGCTTGAGGCCATGCAATCCGAGATGGACTCCATGTATGAGAACAACGTGTGGGATCTTGTTGACTTACCTGCTAAGGTTCGTCCCCTTCAATGCAAATGGCTTTACAAGATAAAGCATTCTGTGGAAGGTCAACAAGATATCTACAAAGCACGACTAGTTGCTAAAGGCTTCACCCAAGTTCCAGGTTTGCACTACGATGAAAGTTTTGCACCCGTAGTCATGCTGCGTTCCATTCGGATTATCTTAGCGATTGCCGCTTTTCATGACTATGAAATTTGGCAAATGGACGTGAAAACCGCCTTCTTAAACGGCTTTTTGGAAGAAGAGTTGTACATGGTATAACCCGAAGGTTTCATCGATCCAGAACATCCTAAGAAAGTGTGCAAGCTTAAGCGTTCCATTTATGGACTTAAGCAAGCATCAAGGAGTTGGAATCATCGCTTCGACCAAGTGATAAAAGAAAATGGATTTACTCGATCGGTCGAGGAACCATGTCTATATATCAAGTCGAGTGGGAGCAAGATTGTCTTCCTAATATTGTATGTAGACGACATACTACCCGATTGGGAATGACATACCTCTCTTAACTTCGGTGAAAGTATGGTTGAAAAACCATTTCCGGATGAAAGATCTGGGTGAGGCACAAAGAATTCCGGGCATCCGTATCTATCGAGATAGATCACGACGGATGTTATCTCTCGATCAGAGTCTTACATAGACAAAGTCCTAGAGAGATTCAAAGATAACTAACTCCAAGAAGGGGTTCCTTCCTATGGCTCCAGGGGTGCATTTGAGCAAGTCTCAGGCACCAGAGACACCGGAAGAGAAAGAGCGCATGACACGGATTCCTTATGCTTCGGCTATAGGATCAATCATGTATGCCATGATATGCACACGTCCCGACGTGGCATATGCATTGAGTATGACAAGTCGATTCCAACAAAGATCCGGGTGAATCACATTGGTGGGCTGTCAAGAACATTCTTAAGTACCTACGGAGGACTAAAGATTGGGCATTGACTTATGGAGGCTCACAAAAGCTATGCGCAACCTATTCTGTGCAGATGCTAGCTTCCAAACGGATCGAGATGACTCGAAATCTCGATCTGATTCGTTTACTCTTAATGGCGCTGCAGATCACCGGAAGAGTTCCAAACAAACTGTTACAGCAGATTCTACGACTGAGTCCGAGTACTATGCCGCGTCTGAAGCTACAAAGGAAGCGATATGGATGCGTCAATTCTTACATGGACTATCCGTAGTGCCTAGTTCGAATGACCCGATCACCATCTATTGCGACAATAGTGGTGCCATCTTCCAAGCTAAGGAGCCAAAGTCTAGCAACAAGTCTAGACATGTACAACGGAAAGCTCATCTAATCCGAGATTACGTGGAGCAAAAGGAAGTAGTGATAGAAAAGATTGCTACAGATGATAACATAGCAGATCCTCTCACTAAACCATTACGACAAGATAAGCATGAAGGGCACGTTAATTCCATGGGAATTAAACGTGTTCCTAAGTTGTAGTACTCTTTTATGGATTAGATTCATTCTCCTTTGTACTCTATACGACATCATCGTTTTGATATTTTATATATATATTTTGTTTTTCATGTGGATTTGTACGACAAATTTTGAACACCACAAAGTGAACTGAACAAACATTATATTTTTAGTCCTTAATTGCCCACGTGAGCTGATAACTCAAGGTAATTATTTTGTGACGTTGGTTGATGGTGGGTTCAACTAGCCATAAGTCAACAGGTTGACTGACCAATCACAGAGGCGATTTATACGGATATCTCGTAGGACACAATTGTGACATCGACGTGGAGTCCTAAATGTTTTATAACATTCGGTGCCCGGTCGTGGATAGGACCTCCATGGTGATCCTAAGAGTCGATTCTTTTGACTATCGACTGTCTCTTGAGACTAAGGCAGATTTTGGGTGACTTTGGTTTCTTTCTCACGGTCATCCGTAACAGGGGGCCAAGTAGATTTTTTCTGGGTCATTTCATGCTGTGCTTAGATCGGAAGGAGTTCGAGTTGAAGGAAATATTCAGCCTTTATCAGGTACTCGATATTTCTCAGGGCCACTCGAGGAGTCAGAATCAAATGCATGGCCATGCTCGGATACGGATTCGTTTTATCAGTTAAGTTACTCTCTAGTCGGGGAAACCACTCTAGATACAGATCGATTGTAAAATACGACCTTTGCGGTTCCAGATCTGCAAATTGTTTTACATTGAGTGGGAGAAATTTTAAATGAATATGAGAATCGGTTATCGCACATACACTTGTACGGACAAGTGGGAGTTTGTTGGAGCTTGTGTCCTCCAGTTAGTGCGGATAACGTCATTGCACATACACTTGTACGGACAAGTGGGAGCTTGTTGGGGCTGATGTCCTTTACAATTAGTGCAAGGACTTATAAATCTCTAAAAGGATCAAAGGGTATACTTTTGTATCATAATCAGTTGGTCCACGTTTATCAATAACGGTTGGCTTGCTAGATAAGTTTGACGTTATTGTCATACAGATGGCGGTGATCAACTGGTCCCTATAAGTCACACCTATAGGATACGTTTGAGAGATGTGACAGTATGAAAATACAGTCATGTAGATGCCAAATTTGACTAACCAGTTAGTCCGAGTTATTTGACTAGTAATTAGTCAAAATGTGACGTTGAGATATTTTATTTAATACGGATTAAATAAAAATGGCTAAGACGAATTAAGCGGTTAATTCGTAAAATTGAATATAAGCGTTTTATATTTAATTAAATGTATATTGAATATAATTATACAATATCGTCTTTGTCGGACATGTATTAATGTTTCAACTAATCCGTATTATTAGTTGATGCTTTAATAACCGATAACCGATGACGATTTATAACAAAACCGTGTCATATACATTTAGCGCATTTCGGGTCGTACCATGAGTTAAAAAAATAAGAGAAAGTGGAAAGCCCACTCTCCCTATCAAAGCTCACGGCCGAACAAGCTAAAAGGAGAGCTTCCTCTCCCATTTGCCCTAATCATTCATTTGAGAAAGAAATTAGGGTTTTGAGAAAAATTGCCTCTCGAAATTCGGATCTCTCATCCAACGAAAACTCACAAAACCATCCTCTCAATATGGCAAGGCAATTAGAGGATTAATTCTAGCACAAGGGCATTTCTCGGACAATCTTGGGTGCATCATTTAGGAGGAGATCTACTTTGATCTCTCATTGCCTTTTTGCACTAGGACCGAAGGTTATTACTTAATCTTTATCGTTTCATTGTATTTATGTTTTATGACGATAATCGCATATTAAATTTACGTTATAATCCTTAAGTTTAAAGGGTCTTATTCGGATATTACCCTTCATTAGCTTGGGGGAGTTTGATAGGTCTATTTTATATATACTTTTCACCCCATATCTAGCTCGGTTTTATATTATTTATCCGCTCTTAGGAGCGATTTTATGAGCTAATATCGTCTTGTAGGGAATTTCTTGCGTTTAATGTCTTTATAGGAATTGGAGTGGTTTACCCGTCATTTTCCTATACTTTGAAGAATCCCGAGTGAAGCCAAGCTAAGTGACGAGTAATAAAGCTTAAAATGACGGTCCATGTTATTTTTCAAAGATCCAAGTCAAGAGCAAGCTTTGGATGCTACAACTTTGGATTCTATTATGCAATAAGTCGGAAGAATTAAGGAGCATTAAGACAAAACTTTGGATTCCATTTGCCAATTAATCAAGAATTAAAGACAAAAAGTCGGATTCCCACGACCCCGATAGGGGTTGGGTGTCCCCGATCGGGGTCGCAGTGGCTAGGTCCGACGCTTCAAATTCCAGTCTGTGACTATAAATATCAGCTCTTGTTGTCGTGTTTGCCATCTAATCTTGTTCTACCGTCTTTTTTCTAGTTTTAGCATTACAATATTAATCTACTATATAATAATACGTACGTACGTTTTTTATTTCTTTTATTTACATTTCGATTCGGATTTTGTTTTAGCATCGTTCTTCCTTTATTCAAGTTCCGTCTTTGGTATTTCTCTTGTCTCATTTTCATTATTGTCTCATTTTATTTCTCTATTATTATCTTATTGCTTTTATGTCTTTATTTTCTTACTTATTTATCAATAGTTTACATTTCATTATGCTTGGATAGATTATTGTTCTAGGGAATTGGGAATTAGCATGAAAAATTAGCGCTTTATATCGTTGAATCGGGTTTGTGTTGCCATCTTATTGTCTCTATTCTTTACTTGTTTAATTTGATAAACTATGATTTGTGGCCAAAGTCATTTGTTTATATGTGTTAATTTCCGACCCAATATCGAGAGATGGAAAGGGAATTGGAGTAAGCGAGAATAGTAAAGCGACCTAGTATGGCGAGAGCGTCTAGGACTCGTTTTATAGTCGGCAATAAACCGAGAGGCATGTGCCATTGACTTAGACAATTACCGATTTCACTATACCCGTATTCGACAATATTCTTATGCTTATTTACATGTGAAACCCCGTCCCTTGGATTTTCCTTTTTATTGTTATTTATCATTTTGTTATCTGTCTTAATTTGCAACCCAAACTCAAACCACCTCGTTAATCTACCAAGATAAAATTCACTCCATAAAAATTAATTAACAACTCCCGTCTCTTTGTGGTTCGACCCCTACGTACTACATTAATTTGTGTCTAGGGTATAAATATTATTTTTGCATAGGTGTGCGATAGCCTATCAAATACTATAGCCCGAATTTAAGATTATGTGTCATTTTAGATTAAAAGAAAAATACAATAGATTAGAGTTAATTACTAAGTCCAATCAACAATAAAATGGTCACGAAATGCAAACAAAAAAGTATGAAAGACTGGTATCTCAATAACTTATTGAAAGACCATCTTTTCCAAGTTTTAGTGTAATAGAATAAAATAAAACTAGTTTTTGAACCCGTGCACTGCACGGGTGATAATATAAAGTATTTTTAAAAGTAAAAACTTACGTAATTTTTGGATTTAGTAAATTACTAAATTTTAGAAAATTTTGCTTTATCTACCTCCACTTTTGATAATTTTATGTTGCTTAATTTTATTCGAAGTACTATGCCTTTTTTTTTCCTCGAGTTTTTCACGTATAAAAGGTGAAATCTGAAAAGTGAAAAAAAATTATTTTAGATTCCATAACCTGTTTATTTAGGCAATATACATTTAAATTTACTCATTATTGTATGTTTTTTTCCCATAATACCCCTTTTGTTTGTCCTCCTATCAATTCCCTACCTTCTTTCTCATTTCCTCTCCCACCCACCAGCACCTGGACGTCTAGTCGCAACGTTCGCCATCACTAATCGACAACCTCATGACCCACCAATAGACCATCCACCGCAGTGGTCACCACAACCAACACCTCGGACCATGATGCCCTTCTCAACCCATATCTGAGTAAACCCCCACAAACAACCACCACCCTACAATTCATATCCTACATCCGCCAACGCCCCTACCCCCTCTGCCTCCACTTTCTCATACGTCCCCCACCATACCTCCAGTATAACCACTATCACAGCTTACCCCATGCATGATCCCTAACCCTTCTCGTAACATTATGCAACTCCCCACCCCCATCATCGATCACCAACCCATAGCGGCCCCTTCCTTATCACGACCTTCATCCCACCATCAACGGTATTCATTGGCCTTTTAAGTCGCCAGATACTATTTTTTTTATTTCTTTTTTTTTTTATTATGTCATGATGACACTTGCCTCTGAATAATGTAATTCATTTTATCATGCAACACAGTTAACTTGAGATAATCTAAAATAGGAGATTGAACATATTTATTCACAAAATAATGACCGATAGGACACTTACTATGCAAAGAATAAGGATAAAATGAAGATGATATCGATCACTTTGCAATTGGGTTTATATACAAACTTACTCAATATCAGTTAACTTGATGGTATCAACTTTGCACCCTTATTCTTCATTAATTGAACTTTATTATATCCAGTAAATTCCCCCGCAACGTTTGTGCTTGTACAAATTAAATGATATTTAGTTGCATTATTATTATGTTATTATTTTTTATAATGTGCATAGCAACATTATTGTAGTGAACTTTCTTAAAATTAATTATTTGGTCTAGTTTGTGCATATTAAGTAGAAAAACTGTCTTAAAAGTTGGGCCAAATATGAAAATATATATACCCAAGAAAATACGTTCAAAATCATGAGAATGAGAAAGTTGATAGCTTATTGCATCTTCCTCTTTGCCACCATCTTTAGTTAAACAAACGACCAAAATATAGGGAGAAATAAATAGACACTGTCGAAGCTTGAGTATGAAAAAAATGGAGCCGTTTGAACTTGTGCGTGTATGTGTTGCATACTATTTGTGAGCTCTAAAAATATTTTAATGCCAAGAATGACAATAATTTTTTCTTGTAAACGTCTTAATACAAATTTACATGACGATCCGGCAAAAGAAAAATCATTTCCTAATATGTTATACAGAGCCGACTTGACAAACAAAGTAGGCCATATCTGGTTCTAATCATCGTAACATGTAATTTATCCTTCTCATACCATGAACACGTTTGCATTGTATCGGACTGTTTCTTTCAATGTATGAATATGTAGATTTTATCCTCTCATAGGACCATTATTTGTTGAGCATTAATCGTAAACGTCATGTAAATGCCTTTTGAACTTGGAACAATTAATTAATGAACATACTCATCTTTGTTAGTGGAATCCCGCTCGACTTTTTTTTTTGGTGTAGTTCTGGAATTAAATGATGAACATAACCAAATAAAATCAAATTAAATGCCGTTTTTAAAAAGATTACATTCTAATCTATCCTAAAACTAAACATGCGGTAGAATTTCGCTGCAAGATTCGAATTTCGGTTACAGAGAATTCATGAAAAATTTACAAAAGTTATATCACTATGTACTTACATTAAGTCCTCTTCTAATGATAACCAATGTCGAAGGTAATAGCGAAATTCATGAACATAATACTAATATTGATATTAATGGAGATATCAAATGAAAAACTGGGAATTAGTGATAAAAAAAATGACAGAAGATAATACATAGTCTAGTATTAGTACTAAATAATTGACGTTAGGTCTAATTATGGAGTATGCGCATGGTTAGTTTTTTCAGATACCTTTCATATTTTGTAATAATTTTCAAAAGTTGACAAATTTGACCAAACTGATTAATAGATTAATTAATTTTGCCAAAATTTCAACAGTTATTGTAGGGAAGTTTTAAAAATTTGAATTTCTAAATTGATTTTGTGTTTTGGGTGATTGTTTCAAATTAGGTAATTGCTAACACTTATATGTTAAATAAAATATTACTAAATAATTGAAGTTATGACACATGGCACATAGATAGGCTGATGACACGTGGCATATTATTAGGCTGATGGTTTCAGCTTTAATATAATATATGATAAAAACATCAATTCATAATAAAAAAAAACGATGATTTTCTCCTAGTCGGATGGCTTTAAATCTTTAGATAATGACGATGGAGTTTAATTATTAATCAATTTACTACAATATATTGTTCGAGTTTTTTTCTTTTCAATTGTGCACTCTCATTCTTACAGTCCTAGATCTGCCACTGCTTGGAGACCGCAATAAAGCAAATGGGGTGAAAATAAGTTTGTGGAGGGAGTACCGTATAACATGATTACAATTAATTCTATATGGTAACCATTAACTATGATTCCGTCAAATTTGTCGTAATTACACATTAATAATACATATTTTTTTTCATTTTTTAGGTACGACATTAATAATTTATTTTATAAAGCTAATGTAAGTAGGCGATTAAGGCGAGTCTTGACAAATTCCTGTCCAACCGGTCTAGTCCAATTTTTGACCGAAATTTTCAATCCAGTCAGCTCACCGGTCCAAGGTTTTGGGGCATTCCGGTCTTGGTCGAATCGGTGCACAGTCCAACCACTAACACTAGTAGACAGGTCGATTGGTTGACAGAGTTATTCGAAGACAATAAGTTAGTTGTTGAGAAAAGTGTTCGCTCCAAACAGGGGCGGACCTACACCTATGTGTGGTGTAGCATTTGCTACACCAAAGAAAAAAAATTGTTTGAAGATAATCCTAGTTGTTATACCACAATCACAAATTCTTGTTTGTGACGGCACATATCCGTCACTCTTGAGTGACGAATACCATTTTACCTCACAAAGTACCCACTTTTTCCCTCTCTGCAACACTATTCATGTGGTCCCCTTTCTCCACTAACCCATTTTGTTACCATTTTTACTCACAAAATATCCGCCACAAATGGTAACCCGTCACAAGGGAGACCAATTGACAATCACAAATTCTTGTTTGTGACGGCACATACCACAATTACCCATTTAATGCTTAGTAATTAATTAATTACATTATGTTTCTTGCACTTCCAAAGTTACAATAGCAATAGTAGAACTTTATATAAAGTTCTTCACATGCCATGTCACAATGCACCAACCCCAATTTTTAAGAACTTTTGTTAACAATAGAAAAACTTTATATGAAGTTCTTAGATGGAAACAAACCATAAAATAAATAATGTAAAATGGTTTCTCACATTTTACAAAGTTATATTTATTGGTTGTACATTTTCCAATATTTTAGAACTTGGTTCTTATTTTAGAACTTGGTTCTTAAAAATAAGAACCAATTTTTAAATGCAATAGAAGAACTTTTAAAATAAAGTTCTTGGTGATAACCCCAATACTAAGAACTACTATTGTTATTGTTCTTAATCCCCAAAATTTCGGCTTATTTATTGCACATTTACACCTCATTTCTTTATATTGTCATGTAAAACGTTTTAGTTTCAAAGTTCATCATTCTTTTGTTCACCAAAATCTTTGTTCTAACTTCGATCTAGTCACTCTCCAATACCGTGTCATTTGATGTCATGTAAACTAGTTTTAAGTATGTATTTGGGCCGGTATTAATGGTTTAGGATGTTTTTTTTTTTTTTGCATTTCTATTGTAATTATCTAGTTGGTCTAAATCTGCAATCTATATAATTAATGTTTACACTTGTTTCAAATACGTGTTCACATGCAATTGTTTAAGAGAAAATAACCTAATATACTATTGTAAATAAAATTTCATACATAAAAAACTTTACACCCCGAAAAAAGAAATACTCCCTCCTATCCACTCTTTTCTTCCCTATTTTCTAAAACGGATTATTCAGGTTTTCTTCCCATTTCTTTTTTTAGAAAGTTTTTATTAATATTATACTCTTACCTATTTCCACTCATCAAACCCCACTATATACTTTATTAATATTTAATTCTAATTATTCCTACCTCTCTCCAATAACCAAACCCCACCCATCTCCTTTATTAATATTTAATCATAATTATTCATACCTCTCTCCAATTACCAAACCCCACTCATATATTTATCAATATTATACTCCCCACCCTTAATCTCTGTGCCCACTTCAAAAGGGAAAAAAAGGATGGATAGGAGGGAGTATAATTTAATAATCAACTTTAGCATATGCAAAGTATTCTAAAAATTGAAAAATTTCATGATAGACTACATTAGTAGTCGTAGTAGAAGTACGCATATCATTGTCACCTACGATATTCGGTGTGCGCGACTGATAGAAAAGTTGCCGAGTTTTTTACTGTAAGTAAATACTCCGTCATGATTTTTTTTTTTAATCGTACTATCTAGTTTTTAAAAATTATGCAAATTATGTAATTTATTCGCATTATATGTATTTTTTTAATTATGTAATTCATTCCGATTATTAGTAATTAATTTCATTTATTCCGATTTGTAATTCATTCCGCTTATATGCAATTAATTTTATTTATTCCGAATGTAAAATTATTTCATAGTATTTTTGCTAAGACGGAAACTGTCGCATGTTTGTATTGGTGGACGATTTGAAGAAATTAATACTTTGTACACCAACGGGTCCCACCATAACCTGAATTTCCAAAAAACAAAGTTGTACAAATGACGTGGCGCATCCTGCATTCAACATTGTCTTCTGAATTAATAAAGATAAGATATTATTTTGGATAATTTTAACAAGGCTAGATGCTTCATTCTTCTAATCGTGTTAGTTGTTACTATATAACTAAAATTATTCCCTACACAGAAATAGAAATGTGAATCAATGTTAAGATGTAAATTGTTTTGGCAGCATTGCGATTCATCCCCGATATGAAAATGCTCGTCTTGAGGCTTTTTTAGAGCATTATTTTTGTTTACAACCAAATTTATTTGTTATTAATTGTAAATTATGTTCAAGAATGTAAAATAGATGAAGAAAAAATATAGTATAATCAATCTCGATTTGAGCTTCAAAGTTTAAGAGTCAATTTTTTAGTTTCAACCTCAGCTTGTGTCCGAGTTTAATTTTGGGTTTTGTTAATGAAGTCCAAACAATAGTCTTTATTTTTGTTAGCATGGTAATCTTGCTACACCAAAAAAAAAATTGGGTCTGCCCCTGGCTCCAAAGTATTTAGCCACATATTTGTTCCGTGGTATTTTATTTTTGCCACGGCAAAATAATTAACGAACATACGTAGCTACGATCTTTTCAGAATTGATCATGTTAAAACAAACGTAAAGAAAATTTTGTTAAAAAAATACGACAGCTTAATGAAATTTAATCAAATATAGATAATAAAAAAATTCCATCTTAAATAAGAATTTACTTTGTATGAAACTTGTACACCCGACTTGACTTCGGCCCCTCCTCTTTCTTGTTATATAACTCCATTGCTAATAAGAATTTATTTTTCTTTTCACATAATACAAGCAAAAGTTGCAAAATTGACTCGGCTTGTTCGAGAAATTACATTCCCCAAGATAATCACGATGCTGCTAATACTGGCCAAAGTAAGGGTGAGAGTGACCGTAGAGCTGATAAAGAGAGGCGTAACGTGACAATGTTTACGAGAGTAAGGCTGATGATGAGAATAAAACTGAGGAAGAGACTGGATTCTAACGACGTGGATATTGAGGGAATAATGATCTTCAAGTACGAGTTAATACATGATCATATGAGTATTCGACTCAAAGACATAACCACCACTATTGTTAATGCGAGCGAGCGATTGTAATGATTGAAAAGATTTGATAGAAAAGGTTGAAATAGCTTGGGGTAAAACACAAACAGGCAAAACTTAAGCAGAACTTCTTGTAGGAGATCCTATTTTTGGGCGTTGCCAAAATGGCAAATTTAAAGGAGTTAATTGTGACGTGATTGGGTGGAGTATACCATTGAGCACATGGATTAATAGTCTCAATGTTATTGAGAACATGGACGGTACGTATATCAGTTGGGGGGGATGACGTCGATGTTGGTTAATTATCGACTTTCCGATATGAAGTTAAATCAGTGACCATAATTCACCTGCTGGGAACTTCCAGTTTGAGAGCTAACCATGGCATATTCGATAGTTAGTCTAATATGGCAGCAGAGATATTTACAAGAAGTGGCAAAAACAAAACAAATTAACCGTGGAGATGCAAGAAGTTGACCCTATTGAATGCTGGCAGAGAGCTTTAACTATATTTGGAAGGCGGAAATCTGGCATCTTTACATGAAGGTCTTGGCCGGTGAATGAGTGGGAATGTGTGAGGAAGCAACTCAACACACTTCTACTGGTTGAGTACGATAGAGTTGAAGTTGGAGATGGAGATCGAGATGGATATGCAGATGGAGATTGAGATTAATATTCGTATCAGTCATGATTTCAGAGAAAAACTCCAACTTTTGGATGAGTCTCGAGATAATTAAGGTTCTTTGGAATCGGATATGGAATACTCCAGTTCTGCCACAGATTTATTAGGTATTTTTATGACAATTATGTAACGATGCATTAGCTACGAATCAAAGCCTGGCCTGTCGAGTTAGCTCAATGGATGCCGAGTGTATCGGGGTGCCATTTTATGGCTGAGTCTGTTTGGAATCATTATCTCATATTTCGACATATTCATATATGTTACAAATTTAATTTTGTCATAAAAATAAATTTAGATCTTATGCATGCAAACATGAATAAGAATAAAGAAGAAAACGTTTTCCTTACTTTGAGTTTTCGGATATATGGACACAAATGAGTTCTCCTACTCACTTGTTCTTGAGCTTTCCTCTTAAATGGAAGAACAAGGATTCAAAGATAGAATCTCTCCCAAAGAATTATACCCAAGATAACCTCTTAAAGACTAATATTATTAATACTAGAACAATATTAATCTTAATAAAATTGACCCAAAATATTGTATTTTGTCTCTTGTTTTTCGGTCAAGAGAAGGGAGAAGAAGGAGTAATATTCTCTCTAAAATCTCTATATATTTTAGATGTGTAAAAGAATAAATGATACACCATGCAATAGTAGTGTATATTAGGGAAATAATAGAGGAAAAAACCCTTGGCCTTTTGCTCTAGGAAAACCGGGTAGGGGGTGGGTAAAGGGGCCAATGCATGAGCTTCAAATCTTCCCAAGAAATTAGGCATGCAAGGCTATGTATCTATACAATACTATTAAAAGGGGAACTTAAAATGCCACGTAGTAAATGCCACCTTACACTACCAAAAAGCCACGTCACTTACTACACATGACATGGCAAATTTTAATATGACATGGCGAGTTAATGTGATATAAATCATCAACTTATTATTATATGACATTGATTTAAATATATTTTTTTCCAAAATTTATATATCCTTTTCAAATTTACATCAAAATTTCATAATTTATAATTAAAATTTACACCAAAGTTTACATCATTATTTCTACTTTTAAAAGTAAAAAGGAAAAAAAAAGAAATATTAAATGCAAATAGCATAACAAATATTAAACTTTGGACTTTTAAGTTTGTAGATAAATTAAACAACAATTAAAATCAAAATTCATATTAAATTTTAAATTTCAACGTTTATTGTTAGAATATTTTAAGCAACAAATAAATATCACATAATTCTAATTTACCCCGTTTATTAAAAAAATAAATAGTTTGTAAATATTAAGAGTAAATAATATCATATTTAACATTAAATAAGGTGGCTTTTGTCAACAAAAAAATAAAATAAAAATTAAAGCAAACCTTTAACATTTCATTTCTCCTTGCTCCATATTTATGTTTATATTAAATTTGCTAATAATGAAAAAGAATGCTCAAAAGTCCTAAAACCTTACTACATAATTATTATATATATTAAATTTGATGATAATAATAAAAAGACACCCAAAAGTCATAACATGAATCCTCAATTGGATATAAATGTTCGATGTAAGACAACATTTGTGAGCCAAATTTCACGCCAATATTTGTTTGCCCTCATCGCCAACAAAATCGTAGTTGTATATGTAAATAGTCTTTTTTAAATCTTATCATTATATCAACATCAAGGTAAGTGTATTAAGGTAAGGTAAATGTATTAAGGTTTTAAATTAATAATTTAATAATTTATTTTTAAGTTCCATTGGTTATGAAATGCTCATCACTTTTTAGAACTTTCTTATGTAGGAACTATCAAGATTTGTGGTAGGTAAATCTATTAAGGTTTGGTAAATGTATTAAGGTTTTAAATTAATAATTCATTTATTTGTTTTTAAGTTCAATTGGTTGCTCATCACTTTTTAAAACTTTCTTATGTAGGAACTATCAAGATTTGTGGTATTGTGCTATTCGAAGGTAAATAAATATACTTACATCTTTATGACTCAAATCCCTTTTTGTATTATTATTTAAAGAAAAATTTAAATTAATAACGATAAGATTAATATCACGTAAATCAAATTTCGCCATTTTATTTCTTATTAATCACTCGGTGGATTTTGTCCTTTTTTTTCCCTAGAGATGGTTCATTGGAGAAAAAATAATATATGGAGAAAGAAAATATTAGAATTGCTTAAACAACTACTCCCTTCATTCCACTCAATACTATATTATAAACTAACTACAAGATTGACTATAAGTTTTTGACGGAAGACAACATTTGTGAGACAACATTTAAGTAAATATTTTTGTACCGCTATCGCGAAAAGAATTGTATATGTCACTAACTTTTTTTTTTATCATTGTATCAGCACCAAGGTAAATGTATTAAGGTTTTAAATTAAGAATTCATTTATTTATTTTATTTTCCATTGATTATGAAGTACATCACATTTTTAAACCTCGCATATTTGTTGTTTATTTCTTATTTAGGGATATTGAGATTTGTGGTGTTGTGCTATTCAAAGGTAAATATACTTACATCTTTAGACTCAATGTCATCTTTCTTCCATTATTTAAGAGAAACTTAAATTAATAACAAAAATTAATGATTAAGTGATTTTTTTTATGTAGGGATGGTTTATTGAAGAAAGAAGACTAAGAAGAGAAATATTAGAATTACTTAAACAAATACTCTATTCATTCGACTCAATACTATATTATAAACTAACTATAAGATTGACAACATGAATGTAAATGACTAATTGTTTTTAGGTTCATAAAAAAAATTAGTATTTCAAAAACTTTCAAATGTATGCTTTATTTTGATATGTGTTGTTTTTTTAATCATCATTTTTCCTTAGAAAACTAACACTCATAGAATGAAATTGAATTTGCAAGGATCTCAATCTTATTGACATGGATAATAGGTAGCATAAATAATGGAGTGAAAAGCCCAAAAATTATCATTTAAGAAAGGAGTTAGATGTTAAATTAGTGGGGTGAATTAATTATCAATTATTAATAACTATAAAGATGAGAGGAATCTAAAAAGTTTATTTACATCTACATTATTCTTTTGTACACGTTAAATTTAATTTTCATTTTCTTTAATTATACACATGAGACACATGCCTATTCAAAATGGCTTTCGATAGAAAACATGATTGAGTGGAATGCTTAGTTTACCTATTTTGAAGTATACGGTTGAACCCCGAAGGTGGAAAATTTGGAGAAATGTCAAAGCACATTTTTGCTTAATATTGTTTAATGAATGAAGTATAGGGACTTAATGATCCAATTATTACGAGTTGCTCCTTTCAAATTCTTAGTTCTGCAATTTATTATAGTACTAGCTACAATATTATGGGTGCTGTGAAATGTTAGTTTTTGTCACAACAATTCTAATCGTGTGTTTTATATTAATTTCGGATTTGTTGATAAAATTTAAAAATCTAATTAGTGAGGGTGTTGCATGTTTGGCAATCTTTGTTTGATAATATTATGGTTTCATATAATGTGATTATGCGAATACATGTATTATTAATTGATTTTAATCAGCTTCCATTGAGTTACTTCAGTTTTCGATTATGCAAATATCTGTATTATTAATTGATTTTAATCAGCTTCCATTTGCGCATATTTGACCTATCACAAATCACGTAAAAGGATTTGAGTAACACCACTTACCATTTAAAACCCTCATAAAAGAACGTCAAATAATGGCATGGTTTTGATAAAAGTATTTACTATATAACACTTTAGTTTCTGATTTTACATAAAACTATTGTACAAACAAAATTTGTCTTGATTTTATAGAAGTCTTAAAACATGAAACCATATTGTAGAATGTTATGATTTGATTCACTAAAAATATCATAGTAAAAAACAAAAGATCCCGTGAATTTCACGGGTCACAAAACTAGTTTAGGTTAATCATTATGCTTCTTTTATGAATAATAAAACATAATATAAACCCCAACCCACCCAATATTTCGGTACATATTGTGTAAAATGAAAAAACCATTTTACACATTATTTTGTCAATTTGTCACATGTAACATGTTCCATGACATTATGTATATAAAATGTATTTTTAACAATTAAAAATCAACATATTAATAAAATATGTCACTTATAAAGTTAACCTAGTAATTCATAATTACTTATACCGTAATGGGTTCCCGAGTCATAAATTACAACATTCTGTATTTATAATAATTTATTCATTCCGTTTTAATTGTTTCCTTGAACAATAATTTCATCTAAGTAATAAAACAATTCGATTACTTAGACCGTATCTTATTTAATCAAATTACAATGAGACACGTAAATATTACTCCCAAAATCGTCCGTCAATTTTAAGTAATTTAATTAACCCGTATCGTCATACGATCAATTAAATAACGGTTTTTTCCCATGGTACCTTCGAATTTTGGCAGATTACACATGGTACCCCTCATTTTAAGTTTCTACACATGGTACCCCTGTGTTTACCTTTTTCGTTCCCAAAATACCCTTAACAGACTTTCCGTCATAACACCGTTAGTTTATATATTCTAAAACACTTTACCACTTACTTTTACCCATAATTAATCTTCTAATCCTTAATCTTCATCTTCTTCCTTTACATCTTCAAATCTAATTTCAACCTAAATCTAATCAATCTCAGCCACTCTTCATCACCATTTGCAAACCACCGTTTATTCTTTCCCCCTATTTAATCGCCCACCATTACCGGCAATACCCAATCACCATTAGCGGGATCCGCCATCGCCATCGCCACCATCAGTGAGACCCGCAACCGCTAGAATCAATGGAACCCGCACCATCACCCATTCTAAAACCATACTACTACCATCGGATTTAATTTCAAGAATGCATACCAAACACATTCCTTTTATTTATGATGTGAAGTACTTGCTCGAATTTGCTTCTAAATCCATGGCTTCTAGTTGATTTCTCTGTACTTGAAATCGTACTACTTTTGGAAATTATGTTGGCAATTGGTTTAATTTGCTGCATACTTGAAGAAATATGGAGAAAATGATGATTGTTGTGAGCAATGGTCGCCATTAATGATGAATTGAAGAAATTGAGATTAGATGAAAGGGGAAAGTTGTTGAAGAAAGGGAAGACTTTTTGTTTTGTGTTTATATAATGGGGTTAATACAATTGTCGAAAAAAAAATATAATGGGGTTAATTGTTGTTGATGGAATTGATGACGATTGTATTTGGTGAGAGTCGTATGAGGGGTATATGTTTAATATGTGATGATTTCAATTACACAATGCTACTTGCAGCAAATCAACTACAAAACTATTATTTAGAGGAGTGAGTTTTTAAGGGAAGAGAGGGGTGTGTTACACAGGGACGCGCGCATGGCATGTGTCGGAGCTTCGGTGTCAGCGACGAGTGGTGGTGATAGAGGGGATGATTGAGATTAGGTTTGAAGATGTGAAGGAAGAAGATGAAGATTAAGGATTAGAGGATTTATTATGGGTAAAAGTAAGGGGTAAAGTGTTTAGTAGATGTAAACTAACGGTGTTATGACGGAAAGTCTGTTAAGGGTATTTTGGGAATGAAAAAGGTAAACACAGGGGTACCATATGTAGAAACTTAAAATGAGGGGTACCATGTGTAATCTGCCAAAATTCGAGGGTACCATGGGAAAAAACCGATTAAATAATCAATTAAGAGTGTTACTCTTTAGGTATGACCTAATGGGATCAACTGATCACCACCGTCGCACGACAGTAATGTCAAACTCTAGTCAGCCAATCATTACCGATATGTGTGGACCAGTTGACTGTAAAATATTACTTCCCACATGTATTCTTAATATGAGACTTAAACATGCGATCATCATGATCGACAGTTGTGATCGCATTATTGTCGGAGGACACATATTCCAACAATCTTCCACTTATCCTCGACAAGTGTGTGTGTCACCAATTCTCTTGTCATATTACTATCTCCCACTCAATGCAAGGTGTCTTTCAGGTCGTACTTGCAAGTGATCATATCGAGAGTGGTTTCCTCGATCTGGAGAATAACTGATTGACCGGAATTATCTACCATGGATACCTTCCGAGCGTGGCCACGCATTTCCAGTTCATTACTCCTCGAGTGGTCCTGAGATATTGTTATAACCCTGACAAGGGGTGGACAATTCCTATCGCACTTATTCCCTTCGACTAGCCACAGCCATCATAACCCAAAATATGCCCATTTGGCCCCATTTACGAAGGTCGTAGTAACATAAATCAAAGTTAATCTGTAAATGTACCATCTTAGGCGAATAGTCTTTAGTCAAAAGAATCGACTCATTAGAATACTATAGTAGCTCTCGCCACGACCAGACTATATAAATTTGCCAGAAATCTATAAGCGGTCATAAGGCCCGACAAGGTGTTCCTAACAGTCTGCCTATGTGATCGACTAGTCATCTCACATGACTCCATGGCACTTGAACTTGCCATCAATCGCATCACACTCTAGTCACTTCGAGACGTCACCTCATGTAAGTGACTATGGGCGAATACGATGCTAATCCGTGTTCACTTTTACGGGGTTCAATTGTCTCTACAACTCGTTTGGATGTAACAAAGTATAAGGTGAGTTAATAATAACTCAAACGACGAATGTCGACATCACATTCGGGTAGTCAATACCATATTACAACCTTGTGATGTATATCGTAAGTGTGTAAACACTAGTCGATTTCAATAGAAGTTTAACATACCATGTGTCCATGTGTTCAAACTTCTTGTATTGCATTATCCTTTATATTCATGTTATCTCTCATATCATGAACCTTACCAAGTACATATATAGGTTCCCAACCTAGGTTCAGGTTCTTTATCTTGAAAGAACTTTCTTGTTGTTTATCACATAACCAACGAATTGTGGTGGATAATGTAACTTGCACTGGCCAAGCGTTCTACCAGCTCGCAATACACTAGGTATAA
Source organism: Silene latifolia (assembly GCF_048544455.1). Taxonomy (NCBI): domain Eukaryota; kingdom Viridiplantae; phylum Streptophyta; class Magnoliopsida; order Caryophyllales; family Caryophyllaceae; genus Silene; species Silene latifolia. The sequence continues at coordinate 186,992,475 of NC_133527.1, read as the reverse complement.
GTTTTGTAGGGTCTTGCAATAATTGTCAAGATGATTAGCCTAGCACTTCTCATAAGTCCTAGCATATTAGAAAATATTAGTTTTGAGTAACTTCTTACTTTAACTAAGTATCTTTCCAACTTCTTATTTCTCCTTTTAGCTTGAATAGCTTAGGATTTTCATAAATCCTTATGCGTTTTCGAACTTCAATATGTGCAACTTCTTGTCACATAACAGAGTGTTCTGTCCAACACTGGAATAGCTCATTAGTTCTCCTCGAGAATTCACGACGATTCTTCTATGGCTTGCCAATGATTCATCATGCTCTTAAGCATATGATTCATTATTGGACATGTGTATGATTATTCTAATGGCGGAAACATTAGCAATCTTTAATCATGTGATCAACCATTCTTAGGTTCAGTGAATGACCATGACTGCTTATGGTAATTCCATTTTCATTGTCATGAATAACCTATGTTTCTCGTTGATTTGATGTGTATATCTCAATACTAATCCAACATCCCATGATGTGATTGGATTCATCATAGTCCATTTTCATCCAGAATTGAAAACTCAAATACTTCTTTGTGAAAGAAAGTACTAGCTCGTCATTCTCAATGAGTAATGAGTTATAAATTCTACAAGATGATTGCTCCCACTAAATTCCATGTCTTCACATGATAATTCCAAACTCCCACTCAATTCCACATGTTTCGCAATTGACTACTCAATCGAAACATTTCAAGAATTGAAATACATTTTGCTTTGCCAAGTTATTAAGATAAAACCAAATATGTTCCCAACATATCTTTTCAAAATACCTATTTAAAAAAGGTTTCAATCTTAAACTTATGGAAAGAGATTTTTAATCTCTAACTCATTCATTTTATAATGATGCGTAGCAATGTCATTATTTAATGTGAATTTCATTTAATACACGTCCTTCTCAAAATACCCTTTTTCGGAAGGAGGTTTAACCATTTCATTTTCAAAATGAGGTTAAGTAATGACACTAGCGTGGTTAACAATTAACTTAACTCTTTTAGATATCGGCATATCTTTCTTTGCAACCTTTAGTAATAAATCTCATTTATTTTAAGGATGCAACTTTGTTTCATTTAGGCTCTTAAGTAAATATCAAAATTGAAACTCTTGGTCAAATGTCGTTCATAAACTAGCCAAATCTCTTGTTAAGTCTTCTCATTAGTCATTTTCTTCCAAAACTTTCTTTTGGTCTCCTCGTGTAGTTATCTTAGGAACATATTCCTTTGATTACTTCACTTGGTCTCTTTCGTCATGTAGATATCATCTATTCGAGACCATAGATCTCATCTATTTGTGTATACATTTATTTAGGCATACAAATCATTCTTTCTTTCGTAGATCTCATTTACTCATGTATACAAATTTATCTTTGTATTCTTTGTGTCTTCATTTTTCTCCCACTCTATATTTAGAATAAATACACTAGATATTCAAAGATAGCTTATGAGACACAAATAATGATTTTGAAGTACAAGGAGGACTATCTCATAAATTGACTAATAGTTTTAGATTTGATGAGTGTTCTTGGTGATTGACATTCCTTTAGGAGAGTTCATCAACTCAACATCACTTTATAATTGATCATACACAAGCCTTAAGCTTGTGGACATATAATGAATCCCATCATTATAGTTGTCTATTGGATCACTTTAAGTAGATGATCATATGTTTCTATGTGCAAGCATATAAAGACGAATTTTTAGAACAAGGAAATAAGATAAAAGAGGTGACTTGGGTTGCAAACCAAGCCACCAAAATCCAAAATACAACCATTGTTTAGAAAGGATCCAAAATCCATTTCCATGTCGAACACGGAAATCAAAATAGTTCTAAAAATCCGAAACATAATTTAAAATAAGACAATAATAAAAAGCCAAACTTCATGGGAAGCTACTCCTAGCTCCTTAATGATATCTCAAGCTTGCTTTTCCTTTCCATTGTCTTTGCTTGGAGGAGGCCCTATTTACAATAAAAAAGGGGATACATTATCACAACTTTGTATCAAAATACCATAGTTGAATTAGAAACATAAAAGAAAGCAATTGGTCTCCCTTATGACGGGTTGCCATTTGTGGCGGATATTTTGTGAGTTAAAATGGTTACAAAATGGGTTAGTGGAGAAAGGAGACCACATGAATAGTGTTGCAGACAGAGAAAAAGTGGGTACTTTGTGAGGTAAAATGGTATCCGTCACTCAAAAGTGACGGATATGTGCCGTCACAAACAAGAATTTTTGAAAAGAAAGGATAGTCATTTACCTACTGGAGTGATTTTTCCAGCTTTGATGTCACCAAGATACTTGGAACAATTCCTCTTCCAATGTCCAACACCATTACAATAATGACATTTGTCAAGAGGATCCTTCTTGGTCTTGGAAGTGCTAGCTTCAAAAGTCTTAGCTTTGGTGGACATGGGAGCTTGCCTTTTACCCTTTTTCCCATTCGTCTTGAACTTCCCCTTACTCTTGGTGCTTATGTTAAGCACATCCTTAGGTGGGTTAACATTTAGCCCCATGTCTCTTTCGGCTTGCACAAGTAACTTGTGTAACTCTTCAAGAGACACGTCCTTGTCTTGCATGTTAAAATTCACCCGGAATTGAACATATTGATAAGTGCATATTTTATACATTTTAAACCCTAATATTAGTTTGATTTTACATATTATTTAGCACTTAACAAAGTGTTTTTAAGCTAATATTGTGTTTCTAGTGCAATTGCGTGTACAAGTGTGTTTTATAGGAAAATGAGCTAAATGAGCTAAAGTACTATAAAATGTGCCAACACTAGAAGCAAGGCTAAGTATGAGAGCAAGATTGGACTAAGTGTTGGAAGTGCATGGATTTTGCATGAAGAAAGTGTTGGATCAAAATGAAAATGTGTAACACCCCATTATTTTTCTAGCTATTTATAAAGGATTACTTTCTCGTATTTATATCATTTTGGGACTCGAAGTCGAAAGTCTTAAACTTTATTTATTTATTTATTATTATTAGGAAAAATAAAACTATTTTGGGCTCTCGTAAAGTAAATGGATTTTGGATTATTTCAAAAGTTGAACATTTTTTATAAGCCCGGCTTGATTTTCGATTTGGACATTGATCCAGCTTATTACTTAAGAAAGAAAAATTTTCTTTTGGTAATTTCTCTAATTAACCCTAAACCGACGCTATTCACTCTATGACACAAGTTTTATTTTGTCCTCTAAAAATTTGACGGCACTCACCCAGGTCCATCTTTCCCCTTTACTTCTTTTACCTGGTGTTGTGCCTATCTAATGTATAAGTTGAAGTCCATTGGCAACGGAGCTCCGACCACGAATTTCCATCATCTTTCTCTTCCCTTTTTCGTTTTATATAAATTGTAAGTATCAAGTTTATTCAATGATTGTTTTTCTCAATTTTATAATTCAAATCTCGTTTTATAAGTAACACGATTTTATAGCTCTTATGATTTTTAATACATTGTTCGAGATTGTGTGACGAGGAGGTTGTCGTTGTGAAACTATATGGTTTATGTATTGAAAATTGTTATTGGGAATTCATTATTTGTTAGTATTATACGAAGTACATTATAAAGCATATAATTTTATCGGTACGGGTATGCGATGGGCTGCGAAGGATTAGGAATTTGGGATTTCGTATGTTGAGGTTGATAAATGACTTTGATTTGGGAGGTTGTTTATGTCTGTATATGATCACCTTGTTTGGAGTTGGGTTTCTAGTACGTAGTACATACTTGGTAGTAGTCATAAGTGTGTCTTGAGTACGCATTTGTTTATGAGAATGTTAAGAAATTGTAGTCTCGAGGTAAGTTAATTACGTTTCGAGTATTCGGAGTAAGTTGTATTATAGTGAGTCTATTTAATAAGGTGGAGTTCATTTTAATATTGGATAGTGTAGTAATCAGATAACTTTTACACTTGTAGTTTGTGGTTTCAAAGTAAAGCACCTCTTGGACTAAGCTTAGGTTGCGTTGGTCGGCTCGAGAGGTAAGGACTTTTACCCTTTTAAATTTAAGTAAAGAGCATGTTCGGTTTAACCTTTGAACTGTATTTTTATAATATTTTGGCACCGATGAATTTTCACTCGTATTTCTAAATTTTGAATATTACACATTGGAATGGTTTCGGCTCAGGCCGCTTTGGAAAATTTGGTTTCTTCTGGTCTAGATGGTTTAAGGTCGTCTCTGACGCTCCTGGGATTACTTCCCGAAACTAAACTCTTGGCCCGAGTTCATTTGGGTGGGGATTGTCCGGCCCCCACTCGCTAGGTAGTTAGACTTTCTCCTTTGGCGGTTCCATCCTACTGACTGCCCAAATGTGAGAGGTGCGCACTTTTATGAGTCTAACAAAGCACAGGTGGTGCCTCTAGACCGTGTCAAGGGTAGGACCTTGGCGCACAGGTGGTAAAATTTTTTGTTTTGAATTGTTTGGTTAATATTATTGGATTTACAACAATTAATTTTAGAATGTATTTCTTGTTTTTACTTTGGTTTCAAAGCTTTGTTAATTTATAATACTGTTTCTGAATTTGTCAATATTTCTTATTTTCTTAAACTCAGCTTTTGCTGACGTCCTTATGTTTTGGGTCGTTCCCCCACTGGAACCTGTACCTATTTATGTTTTGGGTACAATTGCAGGTTCAGATAGAGTTGGAAGTACATCTGAAGTCTTTAGAAGTCCATGTTGTGTTAATCGCTTCCGCTGTAGAATTGTAATCTGTAGTTTTGTTACAGCTGTACTTTGAAGCTTTGTATATTGATTATAACATCTCTGTATTTTCGGCAAGTTTTGTATGTAAATATTAGATTTTTGTTTAGCCAAAATCAGGGGTGTTACAAAATGCAAGCAAGGTCAATATGCAAGTCAAGCCCAAATTCAAAGTCCAAATTATGGTGGAAAATATTGGATGCTAAGAAGAGCTTAGGATGCTTGAAAATTATTAAGATGCTCACCTTAATGCTCTTAATCACACCATTAAACAAGGGATTAATGGCTCACATGGGATTCTCTAGGCAATTACTCAAGAAATTAAGAGAAAATATTTGGGGTTGACCCCTTGTATTTGTTCTAAGTTTCACCCCTTATTTCCTATATAAAGGGTGTAGACTTCAACCTTTTTTACCACCATACACACTCTTACACATATTTCTATTCCAAAATTCTCTCTAAATATTAGTAGTTTAGTTTAGCTTATATTAGTTTATTACAACACTAGTGTAGCTCCCGTGCTATAGCACAGTTTTTCTAGATGGAAATGTAAGAAAAATCAACAATTAAACTATTGGTATTTTTCTATTTTCAATTATACATCACATATTTATTGTGTACAAAATCAGAATATCATTAAAATGAATTAGGGGAGTAGTTAATTAGAGAAATATACTAAGTACTGTAAGTAGTAGTTAGCGACGTAGGCGGAAAAAGTGAGATTTATTATTTTTTTTTAGTAAAAAGGGGATGTCAAGTGATTCTCTAAAATAATAATTATTGCATTATTGAAAAATTTAACAACATTTAATTTATAATTTAATATTAAATTTATTTAATTTTAATGAAAAAATAATAATTATGAATTTAATAAAAAGATTAGAGTTATAATTATTAAAACATATTTATTGAAAAGATAATTTTATGATACTTATTTCCTAATTTAGGTAGATGCTTTTTGGAGGGAAAACTAAGAGAATTTTTATTCTCTTAGTAGTAGGGGGGATTTCTATTATCAAGTTCAAGATTTATTCCAAGTTATTTCCAAGTTATTTCTATTTGCAATTGTTCTTCTATTTCCATTCAAGGTAATTCTATCTTTATTTTAATTGTGTTATTTATCATTTCATTTAGCATTAGTTTAGTTTATATTTTCACAATGTTAGAATAATTTACCTTTGTCTAGGGAATAAAGGAAGTCTTGCATGATTAAGTAATATGTTAATGTCAAAATAAGGATAAGTTAATATTGTATAATTGTTTCTATCACATGTTTGCACCTTAATGTTTAATCTATGTTTAAAGGCCTTATTCATTGATTAAGTTTGTTCATTCATTCTAAAAGTCGAGAGGCACGGAATTGAATTAGACTAAACATGTGTAGTAGGACGACCTAGTCATGGACGAGAGTTTCTCTAGAACCCGGTCTATGGTTGACACTAATATCATAAGGTGGGTGTCTCTAAGCCTAAACATTTATCGTGAAATCAACTTCCTAACTTGACATGAACATTTACATAATTAGCATGTGTGACCCGACCTCCCTAGACATCTTCTTTTTATTGTTGTTCTTACTTTACATCAAACCAATCAACCAAAGCAAACGTTAATCTACCAAGGTAAAATTCAATCCATAACAATTAATTAATAACTCCCGTCTCATTTGGGTTCGACCCCTAAGTACTACATTCATTTGTTGTCTATGGTATAAATATTATCTTTGCATAGGTGTGCGATAGCCTATCAAATTTTGGCGCCGTTGCCGGGGAGACGGTTTTGTTTGTTATATAGTTGCTGAATTTTATCTTGTTTTACTTTGTCTCGGGGAACACTTGTTCCTTGAGATTCATCTCACGGTTTCTTTGTAGTGTTAGTGCCTATTTTTGTAGGTGATAAAGCTATTGACCATTCATAATGAATTACGAATTCGTCCCACAACTCCAAGATGAGCCTTTTCATGACTATCTTGCCCGATTCAACCATTTTTGCGATAGTCTCCTCTCTCTTGGACATGTCCTTGATGGGGATTATATGGTTCAATTCGCGCTTAATGACATGAATTTTGAGAACCGAGAAATAGCTCTAAACTTGAGTAATGGGAGTGTCTACTACATGATGGGGTTAGAACTTTGGAATTTCTTTGATTTCATGGCTAGCCAAAGTCAATTGCGGGAGGTATCACGCCAATTCCATTATTGGCGTATCGAAGAGGAGCTTAAAGTGTTGCAGGCTCGTTTGGAAAAAAATTCTCAAGAGAAACCGAGACCACGTGAGCCTATCTTTTCTCATTTTGCCTTTTTACCTCCTCCCCAATGTGAGTCTTTTAAATCTAATGATTTTGAATTATTAGATGACGATGATGATAGTCCGACTTTTTCTTCTAAAAGTCCCCCTAATGTCATTCCAATTGATAATTTAGAGACTCATGTTGATGACATTGTCCTTGTAGTAGATAACACACTCACCATGGATGATGTTGGGCCCGAATATAATGAAAAGGATGAGGTTTTACACGAGACCTTAGACCCCTTTGAAAATCCTTTCGTGGAGGATGTGGTTGACTTTTTTAAGGTTGATGAAGGACTTAGTGATGCTAATATAAAGGTTAAGTGGGATGAACCCCCCATTTTTGACGAGTCCTACCACTTAGAGTTTTCATACCACCAATTTGAGACCGATTATAATTATAATTTGTGCACTAACGATTATTTTTATGGTCTTAAGCATGATGCTCCTTTTCTTGCTGACGAGTGGAGTACGGTGGTTCTATTTGAAATCTCTCATGGACAATTTGATAAGATTAATCCTTTCTTGCCTTTGATCTTTCATACTTATATCTTATCAATTGCTTACATATGTTTGTGTATTGCTCATGCACAGGTATATGATTTACTTCTAAGGGCATTGACGTGCTTTTTAGAGGACGATGGAGGATCCATTAGAAAAAAAATAGTTTGTTTTTATTTCACTTTTTACGCAATTTCATGTTTTATTAGAATTGGGAATAAATTTTAGACTAATTAGCTATTTTGAGTTGTGACTTGTAGGTGTTTGAAGAGGAGAAGAGGCGTTTTGAAGGATAGCATACTACCCCATGTTGTAACCCCGTTCGGGGTCGTAACATTACGTTTTTTTCCCAAAAAAAAAAAAATTAAAAAAAAAATTAAAAAAAAAATGTCAATGGTCAACCCCGATCGGGGTTGACTACCCCGATCGGGGTCGTGACTTTCTTCCTTATTACGCGTTTTAATAAAAGACGGGATATGCTAATTTTTTTTCCATATGCTTCAAAAGCAAAGTACGATACTCCTCCTCTCCATTTTTCTTCATTTCCCAATCAAATCACCTCCGAAAACCTCTATTAACTTCAAGGACAAAGTACCCACCGGAATTTTGACCCATTTTGTGATGAGATGCTAAGTGGAGGAATCCTCCAAGGTTTATACTAGCTTGGGGGAGGCTCGTTAGTCTAGTAAGTTTTCTTTGTTTTGCACTTTAGTTTATTTCTCGCAACCCATTAAATATGACCTTTTGCCCTTCTTGTTTATGTGCTTTGCGCCATTTTTATGGTTTCGTTGGGTAATTTGATTATTGGCACATTGAGGACAATGTTATGTTTAGCTTGGGGGGAGATTGTATTCGCATATTAGTTAGTTTGCATTTAGTTAGTATAGATTTAGTGAGAATTTTTGAAAAATTTGTGTGAATTTTTGCTTCTAATTCTTTGCTTGTCCTACTTATGCCCTCTTGTTTGTCCCATTTTTGGCTTGATAGCTCTTGATTCGCTACTTTTGACGGGATATAGCATGCATGAGGATGTCTTGACATAGTAGGTGGAAGATGGATTTTGGACCAAGTAGGCTTGATCTTGACTTTCGGCAAGCTACAAAATTGGTAAGGTAGAACTTCCTTAAAGGTCATTTCATCTTTATTTGATCTCACTTAGGTGAGTGGTAGGTCTCCTTATGGTGTGTGTTACATCAAAAAGCACAAGTATGGTCTTCTTTTCATCTCTTTTAAGGATTACTTTCATTTTGCTATGCATTTTTGAAGCCAAATTCAAATTGATAAATTTGCCCATTTTCTAGCCCTCTTCACATGTTCTTATTCCCTAACTACATTAAAAATAGTCTACCCTTGTTAAAGCTAGTAGCTATGTCTTTTGGTGATGGGATGCTCAAAATTGGGATGTTCTTTAAAATTTATGTCATTGTGAATTTGTTTGCCGGATGTCATTGTTTTCCGGTTGTGCTATGAAAGAAAGAATTAGAGTTGAAGAAAAAGAAAAAGAAAAAAAATGAAAAAAAGAAAAAAAAATGAAAAAAAAAAGAAGAAGAAAAGAAAAGATTGTTGAAAGGAGTTGTTGATAATAAATGGTAGAAGAAGAAAAAGTTAAGATTTCTCATATGGTTAATTATATATTTTGGAGAAATTCTTAAGGTTTGTAATGTAAGAAGTCATTTGTCTTCTAATTGGGTTATTTTGGGTTGGAATGAGCATTTTCTCATGGCTTTGTTGCTAGCTTAACACTAGCTCCACATATCCATAATCATTTGTCCCCCTTATATCCCATATCACAATAAAGCCTTCTTCTAACCCTTTGGCTTCATTATTTGCTTGCATTTGGTTGTTTTGGCTTATGATTTGATTGATTACCATATTAGATTGCGGACACACTCTCATGAGTCGAGGATAGTTGAGTGATTATTCACATAAATGTCCGTTACACAAAATTGAGTTATGAGTGGACCGTGAGAGTCCGAAAGTCAAAAGATCATGCAAGAGCCGAAAAGTTTACTTGAAATCTTCTACGCTACGCCGCCATGTAAATCTCATCCATGATTTTGCTTATCCTTATGCCCATGTTGTTTTGTGATTTGAATCAATTGCTTGTTAGCTACTTGGGATTTGCAATGTTGGGATGATCTTGCTTGAGGACAAGCAATGACTTAGCTTGGGGGAGTTTGATAAGTGCATATTTTATACATTTTAACCACTTATATTAGTTTGATTTTACATATTATTTAACACTTATCAAAGTATTTTTAAGCTAATATTGTGTTTCTAGTGCAATTGCGTGTACAAGTGTGTTTTATAGGAAAATGAGCTAAATGAGCTAAAGTACTATAAAATGTGCCAACACTAGAAGCAAGGCTAAGTATGAGAGCAAGATTGGACTAAGTGTTGGAAGTGCATGGATTTTGCATGAAGAAAGTGTTGGATCAAAATAAAAATGCAAGCAAGGTCAATATGCAAGTCAAGCCCAAATTCAAAGTCCAAATTATGGTGGAAAATATTGGATGCTAAGAAGAGCTTAGGATGCTTGAAAATTATTAAGATGCTCACCTTAATGCTCTTAATCACACCATTAAACAAGGGATTAATGGCTCACATGGGATTCTCTAGGCAATTACTCAAGAAATTAAGAGAAAATATTTGGGGTTGACCCCTTATATTTGTTCTAAGTTTCACCCCTTATTTCCTATATAAAGGGTGTAGACTTCAACCTTTTTTACCACCATACACACTCTTACACATATTTCTATTCCAAAATTCTCTCTAAATATTAGTAGTTTAGTTTAGTTTAGTTTAGCTTATATTAGTTTATTACAACATTTCTATTATCAAGTTCAAGATTTATTCCAAGTTATTTCTATTTGCAATTGTTCTTTTTTTTCCATTCAAGGTAATTCTATCTTTATTTTAATTGTGTTATTTATCATTTCATTTAGCATTAGTTTAGTTTATATTTTCACAATGTTAGAATAATTTACCTTTGTCTAGGGAATAAAGTAAGCCTTGCATGATTAAATAATATGTTAATGTCAAAATAAGGATAAGTTAATATTGTATAATTGTTTCTATCATATGTTTGCACCTTAATGTTTAATCTATGTTTAAAGGCCTTATTCATTGATTAAGTTTGTTCATTCATTCTAAAAGTCGAGAGGCACGGAATTGAATTAGACTAAACATGTGTAGTAGGACGACCTAGTCATGGACGAGAGTTTCTCTAGAACCCGGTCTATGGTTGACACTGATATCGTAAGGTGGGTGTCTCTAAGCCTAAACATTTATCGTGAAATCAACTTCCTAACTTGACATGAGCATTTACATAATTAGCATGTGTGACCCGACCTCCCTAGACATCTTCTTTTTATTGTTGTTCTTACTTTACATCAAACCAATCAACCAAAGCAAACGTTAATCTAGCAAGGTAAAATTCAATCCATAACAATTAATTAATAACTCCCGTCTCCTTTGGGTTCGACCCCTAAGTACTACATTCATTTGTTGTCTAGGGTATAAATATTATCTTTGCATAGGTGTGCGATAGCCTATCACATATGTTTTGACTTTGGATAAGGAGTGTAGAATCCTATCTACAATGAGCTCTTTGGGGATTTCAACCTTTTGAATCTTCAAGGTCTCGACTAGCTCCATCAATTTGAGCACGTGAGGGCTAACCTTTTGGCCCTCCTTGAAATCGAGATCAAAGAATACCGAGGCCGCCTCATATTGGACGATCCTCGGAGTTTGTGAAAACATTGTCACAAGTTTGGAATAAATTTCATTAGCGGTGCCCATTTTAAAGGCTCTCCTTTAGAGATCCTCCTCCATCGCAAAAATCAACACATTTTTCATTGCGGCGGACTCTTTGTGGTAAGCCTCGTATGATTCCCTAGTGGCGGCACTCAACCTAGCATTAGGTTCGGGTGGAGAGGCCTCGGTGAGGTAACGAAGCTTGTCGTCACCTTGGGCGGCTAATTTGAGTTGGGCATCCCAATCCGAGAAATTTGACCCATTCTTTTCAAGTTTACAATGATCCATGAAGGATCGGAGCCATGAAGCATTAGTGAGAGGTGTGGCGTTGGTGTTTGCTGCGGCCATTTGTTATGAGAAATAAAATGGTCTACAAAACAAAATAGAAGGAATAAAACATTTGTCGTTTTTAAAATAATAATACTCGTAGATATTAAATTAAACAAGTTTTATTGCATTTATCTAGTGACCTCTACCCAACTTGATAAATGTTTCCAAGACCCAAATTCATATTAACTTGGGCACGGGGTAGCCGATGGAACCCTTATCAATATAACTCGGTGGATTAACTCTTTAATCGATTATACTTTTAGAACACTTGGTCGAGAAAATTACTCTAATATTTATCTATAGCCTGGAACACATGCGACTACGGTCACGAATACTTCCGTTGAGGTCAATCCAAATTTCAAATAAATGTGTCCATGATCCAAATTCACATTAACTTGGGCACGGGGTAGCCGATGAAACCTTCATCAACATGAATTCGGTGGATAGACATTTATCACCCACTTCCCCTACGTAACAAGGTTTGTACCCCGGGGTGGCCGAGTGCACTCCCTCGCGAAATAGGTTTTCATGGTTTCTACTTTTTGGTAAGGCTAAGTCTCAATTGTTTATTTTAGCGAGAGGTCATGTCAATTTATTATCTATCACGTTTTAAGTGAACTAAAGCGATGAACTATGATAATTATAATTGACACGGTCGATAAACTCGATTAAAATGGTAATGCATGTTTTAGTTATGGCGATTTAGCGATGCATGCAACATATAAATAAAATGCAAAACATAAAAATAAATCCTAGTATGGCCTTCCTAAAATAGTAAATCTAATTAACTATTACATATTCGAAAACCAACTTCTTTGGACCCTTGAACTTCGGTCCTGGCACGCATTTTAAGGCAACAAATTTCTTTAATGGATCGCCTTCTCGAGTGGCACCGTCTTCAAGGAACTCCGGAATAAATAAATTACATAACAAATTACATAATTTCCTATTATACATTTGTAATTAAAATAAAATAAATCTATTAAATTACAAAACGGTGATACGAGATCACAATAAATTACAACCGAATCGATATTCCCATACATTCCGGGTAATATCAATTAAAACTAAGGTCATACTAAGTAAAAATTACATAATTCAAAAATTACATAAAATTAAAATTAAAATTATGACAATCATAAATAAAATGCAGCATTTGAATATGTATGAACATGCCCAATTTTATGCTAAATCGCCTTTAATGAGCCAATATCGTATATTAATCGATTTTTACGGATTTGCGTGATTTAACCTTTTAAAATCACAATAATTACATAAATTCATATTTATGTACAAGTTAATTACCCTAACCAACTTAGGACTCAAAATTAGTCTCCACTAATAAATTGACAATAATTAACTTATAGTTCTTAATATTGTTCATAAATGGACTCAAAAATACAATAATATGTCATAAACTTCAAATAAATCATAAAAATTTCAAATAAATTCAAAATTTGAAATTTAAACTCATGAACATTCTGGAAAAATACCATGACACTCATAATGTTCAAAAAAAAAAAAAAAAAAAAAAAAACTTAGGTTAAAAATTTCGAAATTTAACGAGAAAAACAATGTTGCGGTTTATCGGATTTATCAATTATTACCATAAAAATATGAGAAAAATTATTTTTATTAACTTTTCACTTTTAGATCTGAAATATATGATAAAATTCAACATGTGACGTTTTTCCTTAGTCATGAAGTATGTTTTAGCAATTTTCACTAATTAAAGTCACTATTTATGTTATTTTTAATCAAAAATTCATAAATCATGCATAAAGACTTCATTATAGCCAAATATTTTACAAACATCTTGTAAAATTGAATGTGACAACATACTAAATTTTCATGACCAGATTCGAAATATTACTCATATTAACCTAATATACCATTTAAATACGATTTTAACTTGAAAAATCCATATTTCGTGCATAACAACTCATTTTATTATAAAAATTTACAGGTCATCAATTGATAATATATTTGAAAACATATCCAAAAACCACTGGAAAAAACGACGTTTAGCTATTTTTAGTCCAAAAATGACATTTTTATCATAAAAATCACATTTTAATGCCATTATTATATAAAATGAACAATAAAAATCCATAAATAAACCAAAATATCCTAAAAAAATTTTAGGACCAGAAACTTTAACATGCATAATTGATTTCGTGATATCTCATAATAAACACAATTTATAAGTTTTGTTTGTTAATCGTATAACTCGGAAAAACTATAACCGATTTGCATGCAAACAACCTAAGGCTCTTGATACCGCTTGTTTGAAATCATTATCTCATATTTCGACATATTCATATATGTTACAAATTTAATTTTGTCATAAAAATAAATTTAGATCTTATGCATGCAAACATGAATAAGAATAAAGAAGAAATCGTTTTCCTTACTTTGAGTTTTCGGATATATGGGCACAAATGAGTTCTCCTACTCACTTGTTCTTGAGCTTTCCTCTTAAATGGAAGAACAAGGATTCAAAGATAGAATCCCTCCCAAAGAATTATACCCAAGATAACCTCTTAAAGACTAATATTATTAATACTAGAACAATATTAATCTTAATAAAATTGACCCAAAATATTGTATTTTGTCTCTTATTTTTCGGTCAAGAGAAGGGAAAACAAGGAGTAATATTCTCTCTAAAATCTCTATATATTTTAGATGTGTAAAAGAATAAATGATACACCATGCAATGGTAGTGTATATTAGGGAAATAATAGAGGAAAAAACCCTTGGCCTTTTGCTCTAGGAAAATCGGGTAGGGGGTGGGTAAAGGGGCCAATGCATGAGCTTCCAATCTTCCCAATAAATTAGGCATGCAAGGCTATGTGTTTAGGTTAATCATTATGCTTCTTTTATGAATAATAAAACATAATATAAACCCCAACCCACCCAATATTTCGGTACATATTGTGTAAAATGAAAAATCCATTTTACACATTATTTTGTCAATTTGTCACATGTAACATGTTCCATGACATTATGTATATAAAATGTATTTTTAACAATTAAAAATCAACATATTAATAAAATATGTCACTTATAAAGTTAACCTAGTAATTCATAATTACTTGTACCCTAATGGGTTCCCGAGTCATAAATTACAACATTCTGTATTTATAATAATTTATTCATTCCGTTTTAATTGTTTCCTTAAACAATAATTTCATCTAAGTAATAAAACAATTCGATTACTTAGACCGTATCTTATTTAATCAAATTACAATGAGACACGTAAATATTACTCCCAAAATCGTCCGTCAATTTTAAGTAATTTAATTAACCCGTATCGTCATACGATCAATTAAATAATCAATTAAGAGTGTTACCCTTTAGGTATGACCTAAGGGGATCAACTGATCACCACCGTCGCACGACAGTAATGTCAAACTCTAGTCAGCCAATCATTACCGATATGTGTGGACCAGTTGACTGTAAAATATTACTTCCCACATGTATTCTTAATATGAGACTTAAACATGCGATCATCATGATCGACAGTTGTGATCGCATTATTGTCGGAGGACACATATTTCAACAGAGTCGTGTCTTCATGTCATAGGGGATTGCCGGTGAGTTGATGATATTTGGGAGGGATTGGTCTGGAGCTGCCGTTGGGTGTTAGGTTTGGGCGAGTTAGGGATTGGGTTGAGGAGGCTATGACGGAGGAATGGATGGCGTTCATGATGGGTTGTTGGGCGTTGTAGGAAAGGATAAATAAGGCTTTGTTTGAAAATAGGGAATGGAGGTTGGATATGGTGGTGAGGAGAACGAAGGAGTTAGTATTGGAAATGCGGGAGGCCCAGAGTGAGGTAACGTTGGGTGGGCATGAGGTAGATATTGCTCGATGTCTGAGAGCGGCGAGGGGGAGGATGAAGATTAATGTTGAGGGGCGGATGGTGTGGGGTGGGGTGTGGTGCGGTGTGCAGAGATGAGGAGGGAAGACTAGTTTGCGGTGTGACGGTCCAGACAAGGGGGTGATGAGTCCGACTATGCCGGAGGCGGTCGCTGTCTTGAATGGGTTAGAGGAAGCAATAAATTCTGATATTAGGCGGGTTGAAATAGAGGGAGACTGTGCGGTGGTGATGGAGGAGCTGCAAAGGCATAGGACGGGTCGAAGCGACGTCTTTCTGGTTTACGAAGACATTTTACATTTATGTTCATAGTTGGATTTTGTTTATTTCTCTTTTGTTCGTAGGAACTTAAATAATGTCGCACATGAATTTGCTCATGTTGGCCCTTGGACTATTGGTCGTCGTAGGTGGATAAACTCGTATCCTCAATGTATTAGTGTATTGTTGCGTTGGCTGAGGCCGATTTAGTGGAATAAATATGTCCGCTTTGGACCTTTAAAAAAAAAAAAAAAAAGAATGGTCAGACGAAACCCACCATGGTCAAACCTCCCTCAAGAGCTTCTAAGCACCCTATATAGCCAACTACGTTCACCTTACCTTATACCCCATCTCCGTCCTCAGCTTTCGTTCCGTCTGTCGTTCATGGCGATTCTCATGTCCTAACAATTTATCCATTCTTTCTCTACTCTTACCTATCACATTTACTACGCCACCTAACAGTTTCCGTAGTTGTAACCCTTGTTCTTTTATATCTATCACAATCATCTATGCCTTCCATCATTGAATATAAGGTGGGATATTAGGTATTGATCGTACGGGGATGGGTTACGAGATTAACTATCATTCGTTAGAGATGACTCATTTTGTTGCTCCACCGTCTCCAATTGATGACGTAAATGGAGATGAAAGGCGAAAGCATTTAGTGGAGTTGCTGGGGCATGTATATTTGGTGGTTAGAGGGAAAAGACCCGAGTTCTCGATCATTAAGGAAACAAAGAAGGCAAAATTTAAGGTGTATGAGCTCGATGAAGATGGCCAAAAATGGATTAAGATTACGAGCATTGGTGATCGCTTTTTTTTTTTCTTTTGGTCATACCTTCTCATTTTCTGCTTCAGCTCAGGAATTGGGAATATGTACCATAAAGAATTGTATCTTGTTCGTCAGGCTTAGTTTCCCATCCTATAAAAGGAAAGTTCTTCTTGATGGTTTGAGGCTCCCTAATTGTAAGATTGGTGATCTTGATATCGACGTATACCAACTGCATAATTCTAATGATATCGACGTGATTGAATCATACCCTGCCTACTCAAATACCTTATGGCCACCACCCAATTGGATTTGGTCCGTTGGCATGTAAATATATATTTCATTTGCAAACATGAGTTAGGATCGAGTGATCAAATCGACACATCGATCTTCTAGTGGCCTCACTTTTAAAAACCGTCTTTTAGGTTTAAGATAGTTGAAACTGCAATTGATGAAATATTTAACAAGATTCCCCACAACTTTAAGGTTCGTTCATCCTCTTTTATTCCCATTCATTTTAATTTAATAATTTCTAAGACGGACGTTTGTTTCAAGTCTTCCTGTAGATTGACAATTATTATACAATGCAGATGCAGTTCGAGACAGGAAGAAGGACTTGCATATGGTTTTTATTGACTTGGAAAAGGCATATGATAGGGTACCAAGAGAAGTACTTTGGTGGGCTTTGGCGAGAAAGGATGTGTCTCGGAAATATATTGACCTCATAAAGGATATGTATGAGGGGGCTAGTGCGAGTGTTCGCACTAATGTTGGGAGAACGGAAGAATTTCCCATTACCATCGGGGTGCATCAAGGTTCCGCACTTAGTCCATTTCTTTTTGTTATAGTTATGGATGAGTTGACAAGGGATATTCAGGACGACATCCTTTGATGTATGATGTTTGCTGATGATATTGTGTTGATTGATGAGACGAAGGTGGAGAGAAAGTTGGAAGTGTGGAGGCAAACTTTAGAGACTCGTGGTTTTAGGCTGAGCAGGAGTAAGACTGAGTATTTGAGGTGTCAGTTCACTAAAGTGGCGGAGTTGAGATCGGCAGAGGCGGGGAGTATTATTTTCGATGAGAATGTTGTTGAGGGGTCAGATTTCTTCAGATATCTAGGATCTATTATTCAAAAAGATGGGGAGTTAGACGGAG